>NC_064807.1:16768013-16790900 GCF_023721935.1 Panthera uncia
ATATATGTGTATGTGTGTGTGTGTGTGTGTATATATATATATATATATACACACACACATACACATATATATGAATGACCAATGATGGTCAGGCTTTTCCATTTCTCATCTTTCTTATCTGCCAGCCCTGTCACCTGTCCCCCCATCTAATCCTTGAATGAAGTCATCTGCTCTGAGAAGAAAGTAGGAGACATGCAGAAATATAGCTAGGGTCTACTTTTATGTTGTAAATTATATAGAATATTATTAGTAACATTTTTTTCTGAGTAAAGCATTTAATTAAGAAAATGCTGTCCTTTTTCCATAATTATTTCTGGTGATTTAGGGTAAAAACATAATCATATTTGTAAAGCACAGCACTAGAAGAATTTTATTTTTATTATTTTTTTATGAGATAATCGACATATACCATTATATTAGTCTTAGCTGTACAACATAATGACTTGAGATTTGAATACATTTACAAGAAGTCTATTTAACATCTGCCACCACACATAGTTACAAACTTTTTTTCTTGTGATGAGGCCTTTAAAAATCCACTCTCTTAGCAACTTTCAAATATTTAACATAATATTAGTAACTGTAGTCACTATGCTGTACATTAAATCCCCATGACTTACTTGTTTTATAACTGGAACTTCATACCTTTTGACTCCCTTCACCTAATTTGCCCACCTACATCACCCACCTACATGCCACCTGTACCTTTATGGCAACCACCAATCTGTTTCTGTCTCTCTGACCCTGCTTGTTCTTTTTTTTTTTTTTTTTTTGTTTGTTTGTTTCATTTTTTTAGATTCCACATATAAGTGAGATCATACAGTATTTGTCCTTTCTCTGTCTGACTTATTTCACTTAGCATAATGCCCTCCAGTGATGCTATTTAGATTTCATTCTTTTTTTTGGTGGTTGAATAGTATTCTTTTGGTATGTGAATATATATCTTCTTCTTCTGTTTTTATATCCAACCTCTTCTTTGTCCATCAATCCACTAATGGACTCTTGTGTTATTTGCATATCTTGGCTATTGTAAATAATGCTGCAGTGAACATGGTGGTGCAGATATCTTTTTGAATTAGAGTTTTCATTTTCTTTGGATAAATACCTAGAGGTAGAATTGCTGTATCATATAGCAGTCCTATTTTTACTTTAAGGAACCTTTATACTGTTTTCTATAGTGACTGCACCAATCTGCATTCCCACCAACAATGCACGGGGGTTCCCTTTTCTCCACATTTTGCCAACACTTGTTATTTTTTGTATTTTTGATAATAGCCATGATGAGATGATATCTCATTATTGGTATTGCTTTGCATTTCCCTGATGATTAGTGATGTGGATCACCTTTTCATGTTCCTATTGGCCATCTCTATGTTTTCTTTGGAAAAATGTCTATTTAGATCCTCTAACCACTTTTTAATTGGATTACTTGATTTTTTGCTATTGGGTTGTATGAGTTCTTTGTATATTTTGGATATTCATATGTTACCAGATAGATGATTTGCAAGTATTTTCTCCCATTCAGTAGGTTGCCTTTGCATTTTGTTGGTTATTTCTTTTGCTTTGGAGAAGGTTCTCAGTCTGATACAGTTCTACATGTTTACTGTTGCCTTTACTGTAGGAGTCAGATAAAAAAGTTATCACCAAGACTGATGTCAGGTAGCTTACTGCCTATGTTTTCTTCTAGGAGTTTTATGATTTGAGGTCTTACATTCAAGTCTATAATCTATTTTGAATTAATTTTTGTGGATGTTGTACGATGGTATTCCAGTTTCATTCTTTTGTATGTGGCTGTCCAGTTTTCCCAACACTACTTAAATTAAAAGAGTGACCTTCCTTGCATTTTATTCTGGGGACCTTTGTTCTTTGGTTCTTTTGGTTCTTTGGTTCCTTTGTCACAAATTAATTGAAAAAAATATATATGGGTTTATTCTGGGCTGTCTATTCTGTTCCATTGATCTATGTGTCTGTTTTTATACTGTTTTGATTACTAGGGAATATATTATAATATATTTTGTAATCAGGGAGTGTGATATCTTTAGTTTTGTTCTTTTTTCTCAAGATTACATTGGCTACTCAGGGTTTTTGTGGTTCATATAAATTTTAGGATTGTTTGTTCTATTTCTGTGAGAAACGCCGTCGCAATTTTGTTAGGAATTGCATTGAGTCTGTAGGTTGCCTTGGGCAGTATGGACTTTTCAACAATATTAATTCTTCTACTCCATGAACATGGAATATTTTTCATTTAGTTGTGTTTTCTTTCATCAGTGTCTTATAATTTTCAGTGTATAAGTCTTTCAACTTCTTGGTTAAATTTTGTCCTAGGTATTTTATTCTTTTTGATGCAATTATAAATGTATTGTTCATTTCTCTTTCTGAATAATTGTTGTTAGTGTGTATAAATGCAAAAGATTTTGGTATATATATTGCATCCTGCAATATGACTGAATTCATTTGGTCTAACAGTTTTTGGGTGACATGTTTAGAGTTTTCTATATGTGATATCATGTCATCTGCATATCGTGGCAGTCTTACTTCTCCCTTTCCAATTTGGATGCCTTTTACCTCTCCTCCCCTCCCCCCCACCCCAATTGCTATAGTTAGGGCTTCCAATACCACGTTGAATAAAAATGGTAAGAGTGGGCATCCTTGTCTTATTCCTGAGTTTAGAGGAAAAGCTTTCAGCTTTTCACTGTTGAGTGTGATGTTAGCTGCGAGCTTGTCTGAGAAGAAAGCAGGGCCCATGCAGAAATATAGTTAGGGCTTACTTTTCTGTTTAAATTATATAGAACATTTTTTTTACCATTAACTTTTAAATCAATCCTAGAGGATAAATGTACATGGGATTAAAATGTTTGTGAAGATAAGTACAATAATAAGAATAAACCGATAAATTGTCAAATCGAAGCTATCGTACTCTTGGAAAAATCCTGCATAACACTTAAAACCATCTTAGGTTTAAGAAATTTAACTAAAATATACATACACCATGCATTTTATTTTACTATTTTTTAAGTTTATTTATTTATTTTGAGAGAGACCGAGACAGTATCGAGTGGAGGGGGGGCAGAGAGAGAGAGAGAGAGAGAGAGAATCCCAAGGAGGCTCTGTGCTACCAGTACAGAGCCCGATGTGGGGCTTGAACTCACAAAACCATGAGATCATGACCCGAGCTGAAACAAAGAGGTACTTAACCAACTGAGCCACCCAGGTGCCCCTACAAACACCATGTATTTTAAGAATACACACATATGAGAAAAATGCACATATATGTATACCATATAATATAAAGGTCATGAATAATTTGTAAGTGCATTTAAATTTATATGTAATTGTGACAGCGAGGCTCTAAGATGGCTTCCTATAATCCCCACCTTCTGGTACTCATGCCCAGGTGTAACTCACTCTCCTTGAGCATGAGTTGGACCTATTGATTTGTTTATGGCTAATAGAGTTTGGCAGAAGTGATAGTACGTCACTTTGAAATTAGGCTATTAAAGATTGTGGCTTCTGTGTTGGGTCTCTCTCTCTCTCTCTCTCTCTCCCTCTCTCTCTCTCTCTCTCATCACTCGCTCTGAGGGAAGCAAACTGCTATGTCGTTAGCAGTCCTATAGAAAGGAATCTATGGCAAGAAACCAAAGGCTTCTGTTAGCAGTGACAGACCTGCGGCATCAGACCTGATGTCTGCCAACAACCAGTGAGCTTGAAAGCGAGTTCTCCAGTTGGGTTTTGACATGATTCCACCCTTGACTGACATCTTTACTGCAACCATGTGAGAGACTCGGAGCCACAATGGCTCAGTTCTTGCCCATAAAAACTGGTGTGAGCTAATGAATGTTTTTTGTTTTAAGCTCCTAAGTTTTGGGGTAACTTGTTACGCAGCAATAGAAAAGTAATATGTTGTAATCTATATACACACATACCCGTATGTGTATGTATGCACATGTAGTTATGCCAAATATATCTCAGTGTTTTTTGACTCTTTAATTTGAAAGCATTGCTATTTTATACCTCAAGCAATCTGCTTTATTATTTATTTATTTATTGAGAGTAGTCCTGTATTAATTTTTGGTCATTAGTATTTTGGGGGGGGGGGACAAAAGGAGCATTGTCTTTCTGTTTTATATTGCTTTATAAGAAATTGTTATATATTCTATGTACTATTTTTCTGTTATGTTGAGAACATTGTCTCCCAATCTACTGTTTATTTGTTTTATGGTATCACTGTCAAACAAATGTTTGCTATAGTTAGATACTTTTGATGCTGTTAATATTTTAAAACATTTTGTTCTAAAGTGATCTCTACACCCAACGTGGGACTTGAACTCACAACCCCAAAATCAAGACTCTCATGCTCTTCTCGCTGAGCCAACCAGGTGCCCCTTGATGCTCTTAATTTTTAAATTTTCTATAGACTTTCTGGATTTTTATAATTTTCTTAAGAAGCTTTCATTGCCTCCAAGATTACAAAACTTCTGTTTTAGCTCTTTTGCTGTTTAATTATTATTAATTTCTAAACTTCCATTTCCTCAATGATTAGACTCTGTTTCTATAGTTTTTCTTAGATTGTAAACCCATATTTCTACTCTTACTTTGTTTTTCTACTTTTATAAAACAAATATGGTTTATCTTTATACTCACTAAGAAAATATATATTCATAACTTTATGACTTTGAAACATTTATTTGGAAAGTTTCTCTCTTCTTAGTTGAATTGTTTTAACTTATTTTTCTCATTAGATTTTACCTTTACCTAGGATAACATAATGAGATAAAAGATTATATATTTGAAAACACTTTAAAAAGATTATATATATTTATACACATATATAAATATATATTTTAAAACAAAAAATAGCGCAAAAGTGTCTGTCCAGGATAACAAAGTGCTTACGCAGCTGACACGTATAAGCCTTCCAACCAGGTCAAGAGAGTTTTGGCAATGTCTGTAATGGTTTTTCTTTTAAAAGGAAAGCTCTGAAAAAAATACAACAAAATATGAATAATTGAAATCTACATGGTGAGTTTACAGATATTTTATTATTCTCTAGGCTTTCCTCTATGTTTAAAACAGCTTATGGTAAGCAGCACCTGGGTAGCTCAGTCAGTTAAGCATCCGGCTTTGGCTCAGGTCATGGTCTCATGACTAATGAGTTCGAGCCCCATGTCGGGCTCTGTGCTGACAGCTCGGAGCCTGGAGCCTGCTTTGGATCCTGTGTCTCCTCCCCTCTCTCCCTGCCCCTCCCAGCTTGTGCTCTCTCTCTCAAAAATAAATAAACATTAAAAAAAGAAACAACGTATGGCAATACAGCGATAGTAAAAGAGAAATCACCCCAAAAGCAGAGGCTTCAGAGCAGTGTTTATAATACTTAACAATATTTAGGATAAGACTTGAGTGTAGGTGCTTAATGGTGAAAAGGAAGGTTTGTGGGGGAAAAAAATCCTCCAAATGAGAGAGAACTGATGAGTCTGGCTAATAGTCTGAAATCATAATTTCTTACAACAGAGACATTTGATTGTACGGTGTCTATTTTTTTTCACCTTAATTATGTTTTTTCTCTTCAAATTTTTATTTAAATTCTCAGCTTGCCTGGTTAAGGACAGAATAAGACCTTACTCGGAGCAAAATGACTACAAAATGTCAACTCGGTATTCACAGGTTATATTCTAGAAAGGAGGGGGATATAAAACAACACAGAACCCTTATTGGGCCATAAAGCCCTCCTCTGGGGGCAGGTGGAGTTGATGACCTGTGAATGTATAAGACTAATTAAGGTTTTCTTTAAAAATTTTTTTTTTAACGTTTATTTATTTTTGAGACAGAGAGAGACAGAGCACGAACGGGGGAGGGTCAGAGAGAGGGAGACACAGAATCCAAAACAGGCTCCAGGTTCTGAGCTGTCAGCATAGAGCCCGACGCGGGGCTCGAACTCACGGACCGTGAGATCATGACCTGAGCCGAAGTCGGACGCTTAACCGACCAAGCCACCCAGGCGCCCCTAATTAAGGTTTTCTAAAAAGACTCCAGGGACGAGCTTTCACAGAGCACTCAACCATGGAAAGAGTCCTGAAAATTAGGGCTAAAGTAGAGAAACCAGCTAAAAGCAGAAATGTATGTGGCTAGCAGAAGCTATGCATCTATTTAGTGGATTATCTTTTGTAGATACCTGAATCAAAATATTTTTTCAGGGGGTTCCTGGTTGTGACATAACTTGCCCTGACTTAAGTCTGTTAGTCACTAGTGTTGTGATGGGCACTATGCGCCGGAGAGTTTTTATATTGCCGTCTAGTGATTCTCCAAATTTGGAGTGCAAAAGTTGCCTTTGTGGACATGCCTGGAAGGTTGCCAGCCTCCTCCTCCCCACGCCCTTCGTCCCCACTGCTTCCATCAGTGAGCAACTGACTGACTGGGGCAGACCAAAGCTTGGCCCCTTACCTTAAGAGAGGACAGCGCTTCAATATAATCTACAGCCCAGAAGGGTCCCCTCCCTCACCAAACCCTTTTCGTACCAAGGCTGCTTCTCCTTTCGTATTCTCCTTCCCTCACTCTTTTGCAGGTTTTTCATAAAAAACGGAGACAAAAACCAACAAAACCCTCAATATATCTTTGGTGCCTAAATCCCTATCTTTGGCTCTGCTTCTAGGGTCCCCCAACTTAACACTGTGCGCAGAACTCCCAGACTTTGATTTTTAGGGGTTGTCTTAAGTTGTGTCTGCTTTGGAGCCTTGCAGGTTCAAAGAAAAGCTGTTCACTGATAGCTGCTCTCTGCTTAATTGTTGCTTCTTGGTAATTAAACGTTACTATTTGAAAAAGTTCCTGCGGACTTGGCACGCAGGACTGTTGTGTTCAAAACACGTTATAAAGGCCCATAGCTGCTTTGTCCAACTTTAAACATTATTAGTTCTAACTGATTGAAAACTGGAAGAAAATAGGGAGCTGATCAGGCCACAGTCTAGCCGTGGAAAAGAGTTAATAAGGCCAAGTAAACAAATCTTGAAAATCACGAGGGGAAGAGATGTCTGCTCATGATGGAAATGACGAGTGCCGGGGAGGGGATCAGATTCAGAGGAGTCAGGGATGCTCAGTTTGAAATGTAGTTCTAGCCATCTCGTACTAGGTGATTGAGACCTATCATGAGCACCGAGGTCATTCTGTGCTGCCATTGATACGCCTTCCCCTAACAGCCAACTGTCTCCAGGCATAGGTGGGTGATGTTAAAAGGTCCTTCCTGACTTCACATTGAAAAGAGAACTGGGGCCTTTGCCGTCTCCCTCGTGCTCAACACTCCTTCTCCATGGCTTACACTGGCAACAGCGTTCCTGGATGCCAGAAAATCGTGTGGCGAGTGGGTGTTGACTTGAGGTTCGATCCAACCCAGGTTGGTTCTGCCCCTGATTGAGGGCAGGTTTTTACCAGCTCTGGTGGCCTCAGTTTCTTCTTCTTGTAAATGTGGGCGAATGCGATAATAGCGTTTATAAGCCTGCAATATGTTTCTAGATCCATGCTAAGTACTTACTTTCCTTACTGTATGTGAGTCCATCCCATTCCTTCCTTACCTGCAAAGTAAGTATATTATCAGGTGTCTTTCCCAGTAGGCTATTCTGATTACTGATTCTTGCATTCCTTTATCCCTTTGATTATTAAGGGAGCTGGCTTGCATTTGGTGTGCAACCACTGGGGAAGAATCTGGCCACACAGGTTATCAGCGGCTTGGCAATTTTCTGATGAAAGATGAAAGAGATAAGTGCAAAGTATGATTAACTCTGGGACTGTGAACAAAATGATGTAACTGCACTCGAAAAACCCCAAACAAACAAAACCCAAATACTCTTTCTTAAGAACGTGTAAATTGAAGCAGCAATAAAGTTTCCAAACACAGAAGGAATATAAACCAGTCAGTCACTCAATCTCCTTCCTTAATCTGTCCTTTTTATCACCAAAATTATGTAAAAAAATTTTTTTAATGTTCATTGATCTTTGAGAGAGACACAAAGCACAAACAACAGAGCAACGGAGAGAGAGGGAGATACAGAATCTGAAGCAGGCTCCAGGCTCTGAGCTGTCAGCACAGAGCCTGACACGGGGCTCAAACCCATGAACCGTGAGATCATGACCTGAGCCGAGGTCAGCTGCTTAACGGACTGAGCCACCCAGGTGCCCCTCACCGATATTATTTTTAAAGAATCCTACAGCCTTTCGATCTCCCAGGCAGCAATGGTTTGACATATGTTTTCCTGGCAAATGATGAGGCAGAAATAGCCGGCATTTTGATTACCTTGGAAATCACAGGCTGACAGCAGTTATAGAACAGTCCTCTCAGATGCTATAGCTCACGCAGCAAAAAGCCATGGAATCAACTCTCAGCCATGTTGTTTCTGAGATAAAATGAGCGAGCGTACACTTTGGACTTCATGCATTGCCAGCCATGTGTTCCCTTCAGGTACTTAGGCTGAAACACGAAATAAACCATAAAGTCAGTGCTGTTCTCAGCGTTCCAGCAGGGACACCAAGGGACCCCAGAGCAGAGCGGTAGAAATACATTCATACTCTCCATTAATCTGTGTATCGAATTCTAAGAAGCTCTAACTCCAGAGGTGTAAAATAAATCAGAAAAAATTAATTAGCACATTCTACTGCGATTAGATTTAAGTTCAGTGTTCCGGGTAAGGGAATTCAATACAACAATATGTATTGAATTAGGTGTTTGGAGGCATACTGAAATGAGTAAGATCCTGTGCTTGTGTCTTAATCTAGTGAGGGAGCTGGATACACACGTCAACTCTTATGTTCCCCATGTCTGAGGTGCAGGAAAACTGCAATATTTGACTTTCCTTTTTCTCTTGAGTCAACTGTCCATTCGTAAAGTCCACGTTGGGTGGGCCCTAAGAGTGTCTCCTCTCCCTCTGGTTTCCCTCCCTCTGTTATCCTATGGCCCTGTATCTTTACCCGCCTTTCCTCCTGTTGGTTTTCTGGAATTCAGGCAATTAATTCCAGATTGGTTCCAATTACTACTGTTTTCCCTTTGAAAGGAGCTAGGGCCGTGGGTCCCAAACTCTGTGCCACGGTGTCCTGGGAAACAGCAACGAATTCAAAGAGGGCACTATCACCATGGATATTTGTTTTGGAGGAAAACAGTTCAACCCGTGTCACACGCCATGTGAGCTATGGTTTTGACATTGAGCGCTATGTTGCTTGTAGTGAAGGCACCTCTTAGCGAAGCTCGGTTTTTGGTAGGTGCCGTGATAAAAAGCCACCGCTCTTGAAACTCAGCGTATAGTAGGAAATGAGGGTGGCGATGTCTAATCTAATTCCAGGGCTTAAGAAGTTGTTTGCTGCATACAAGGCTGACACATCCTATCAGTGAAGGGATTAAAAATACATTTCCCCTTCAATTTATGCGTGGTATTTTTTCAGACTGCTAAAGGTGTTATGCCTGAAGTGCTTTATTGAGAATTTGGATTTCGTAATTTTATCAATGGCAGCTGTTTGGCATTTCTTTTGGCCTTTAGGGACATTTAGGGAGCTTTGGACTGAGAAAGTATGGAGAAGAGAAGTCGCAAATTCCTTGGGTTCCGTGTGAAGGATGTGAAACCATTACATGGTCTTCCATGTAAAGGAAAATAAAGTGTCCTCTCCATACTATCAGTCACCTTTTTTTGGCATAGCTCGGACATGTTTCCAGAACCAGATGTTCTTTTGTTTTCCTCCATCTGCCCAAAGACGACTTTGGAAGGAAGAGGTACGAATGTCAATGGGTGGTGGGGGAAGTGGAGAAAGTAAACGAGTGGGATTAAAGAAGAAACCTCTATGCTGTCGCACACAGAGGTAATTGTTACACAAGTGTCAAAGTGAGGTTCAAAGACACCGTAATGGGAAATCGGAGGAGAAGATGCACAAAAATAAATGGCCAGGTCTATTCTTTTCTCTCTCTCCTCTGTAGGTGGATTGGTTAGATTCCAGAGCACGTAATGCTGAACTACGGCCTTCCGGAGTTGGGAGCGATCTCAGGGATGCTCTAATACTGATTACTAGAATTTTCTCTTTTTACAGAGGAGGGAACAGCCTTAGGAAAAATGACTTTTAGCACTCTTAGGTTTGACACCAGACCTGTATGAGGGGGGACCCCACTCACCTCTCCTGTCTGTTTCCCAAGCATATCCTTACATGCAGCTAGAGCTTGGCTGCTGGTGAGGACAGCAGGCTGTTGCTCTGCCTTCCGTGGCTTGTGCCATTAGCTAGCTACAGTCTCATGCCACCCATCCAGGGGAAACCATACACAAAGCCCAAATCTAACCACTGGATTGTTAATATTATTTAGTCGTGTATTCATCTCTAGGAAAGGTTGCAAGAGCCCTCACACCCGGTCCTTATATCCAGTTTTCTTCACACACCATGCTTTGCTAGAAAATGATTCTATTAATATGCCTAGATGTTTTTCCTAAGGTCATGAGCTGAGAGTGAGGGTGGTGTTATCAACTGTAGGCTATGTATTATTGGTCTCTCTCTTTCACCCAGGGCTTCATGAGGAAGAATCCTATAAAAATTTTACAAATTCAAAAGATATGCAGGAAGTACAGGTGATATATTTTTTAATGTTTATTTGTTTTTGAGGGAGAGGCAGAGGGTGAGCATGGGAAGGGCAGAGAGAGAGAGGGGAAGACACAGAATCCGAAGCAGGCTCCAGGCTCTGAGCTGTCAGCACAGAGCCCGACACGGGGCTTGAACCCGCAAACCACGAGATCATGACATGAGCCGAAGTCAGAGGCTTAACCGACTGAGCCACCCAGGCGCCCTGGTGGTTTTTTTTTTTTTCTTGAGGTATATATGGTTATGGCACTTTTTCCCATACAAAACAGGATAATAATGATATGAGATTGAATATTGGAAATGAAACTTTGCTTACCAAATCATTTTTGAAACATTATGCTATGAGCAATTCTGCCTCACTTGCCTGAACAACATGGACTGGAAAGGCTAGGAGGAAATGTACCAGGATTAATTCTCCACCATTGCTGAGAATATGAATTCTCAGGGACATCTGGAAAGTACTTTAGCAGAATAAAAAGAAGCACATCTACCCCAGAGATCTGATAGGTGTGTAACTCCTAAAAGAGTTACTATGAGCTGGTGAAGAATTTAGGATAAAAGAATAATGAAAATGATATAGAAGGTAAAGAGGGAATTTTAATAAGAGAGAAGAGATGGTGAAGAAGACCAAAACATGGAAGATACTGGAGAAAGATGCATGGTGGCCTGAGAAAACAGATGGGATTTTAAAGCTATTGTTTGCAAGGGATGGAAAAACAGCATCAAGTACAGAGAGCCATGCAGTCCTGGGTATTTGTGGCCTGGGTCTACTGGCTCTAAGCACCTTGTGCAAGAGCAAGGTCAGGACCTTAGCAGAGTTGGGACAAATCATGGGCACTATGATGTACTGCTGTAAAGAGTTGCTGCTTTTAACGGACTCTGAACACAAATTCACAGAAGGAACATTTACTACCAGTGTGGATGGGTGGCGAATGTCATCTGTGAGATGTTGGAGAGAGAGTCCATCATGTCAACAGCTACATTTGTTTCTTTAAAGAGATTTTTCTTGGGGAAAAAGAGTAGTTTCCTGCTTATTTGCATTAGCTGGTCTTCACCGAATGATTGTGGTTCATTCATGCCTCTCAAAGGGGTCCCTTTGTGGTGACTGTATTTCTAAGTGGCTCTGTGCCCACTTTTGACTTCTATGGTTGCCTTTTTGGATGAAATTGAACTATAATACAAATGATGAATGTTTTCCCGGGAACCCCTAGCTTTTCATAATTTCAGGTCATTAATTATGTCAATGTCTTTCACACACGTATACAGGCACTCACGGGATTTCACGTTTTTTTGTTCTTCGAGTACTCCTGAGTTATCTAGACCTGCAGCTATCTTGTGACCGTGAAGTTAAGGTGACAAGAATCCTAGAGAAGTTGATCCAGCATTGAGCTCTTGACCCAATCCTTGAATTACTTAATGCCAGACTTCTTGTTATTTAAGAAGTTAAAACTATTCGATGAAGTCACTGTCAATCAGATATTCAATAGAATATCTGCAGTAGCCAAACCACTCCTGTTTCAATGTCATACCTGAAAGAATCGGAGTAATCTGAAGTGGCACATACCGCAATCTCCCCGATCCTGGTTGTCTCATTGTTAAAAACGGAGATAAAGTCCCTGGCCTGGAGAATTTTTGAGGTAACGTGTGTGAAAATAGCTTAACATGCTCCCTGCAATGTAGTAGATGTTCAATGATATTTCCCTTTCTGTGGCTTGGTTCTTCTCGAGTTAACATACTGGCTCCAATTGTTTAACTATATGGGTATCAGTTTTTCACTCTGTCGCATAAGGATAATAAATCTATTTTTTACTCTTTTTCTTGTTAACTTTCCACATAGAGTCTATTATGCTAATGTATTAAGTTTTAAAAAATGGTTTCATTACTTGTCTATACTTATAGACTTGGGACCCAGATTAGTTACTCAATGCTCCACTAATTCTTCCGGGCTTCTTGAACACAATAAATTATTTGCTGTAATGCAATATACAATTAAATACAAGTGTTATGAAAAACTTTCTGTAGAATGATTTGGGACCATGGGTTCATATTATTCAAGAACACTTAGGGCTAAAAGGGAACTTAGAACTATTTGGGATACTTCTCCATATACAGATGAGAAAACAGATATGGAGATAAAAGTGACCTACCCAAGATCAAATGATTAATGGAACAGATTAAAATCATTCTGCATAAGATTTTACTGGATGAAGAACGTCCAGGCAGTGATAGTTTTATAAAGCTCTGCAAAGGACTAACAGCTATTTGCTCTGAGAATTTTTATTTTAAAATTATTCTATTCTATTCTAATAATGTTTAAAGAAAAGGCACAACGATATTTTGCCAAGTCAATTAAATTCAATGAGTTTAGATACAATGTAATGGGCAAATACACAAAAGGATCACAGGCCTATTTTTCTAAGAAATTTAGCCCTCTGCTTTTCTGTTTAAAAGCTTTATCATGGGAATATGCTTTTACAGAAACACACAGCAAATGAATAACATACCCCACGAGCAACATTTTTAACGTTAAGCGTCATGAAATCAACGTTGTTAATAAAATGGAATTGCAAAAAATAGGATTTGTTTTAGGGAAATATTTCCTTGACTAAATTAGTATATGGTCTCTTAGCTAATTAATCCTCTGACTGAACTCACATGTCATACTCAGAATATAAACTCAGACGTTGTCTTTGATATACCAGCAGCTCCGAATGTTGCGTTTACCTTTGCTCACGATTGTGTAAGTGGATATGAAGCAATTATTTCAAGAAAGTTCATTTTTTATTTTTATTGAGAAAAAAATTTTTAATACTTAGTTTTGAGAGAGAAAGACCGAGTGCAAGCAGGGGAGGGGCAGAGAGAGACAGAGACAGAATCCGAAGCAGGCTCCAGTCTCTGAGCTGTGCGCACAGAGCCTGATGCAGGGCTCAAACTCATGAACCATGTGATCATGACCTGAGCCAAAGTCAGATGCTCAATGGATTGAACCACCCCAGCAGCCCTCAAGAAAGCTGAAATGCAAGTTTAAGGACTGGGGAGGGGGCACCTAAGAGCCACATGCTCCTGGAAAGCCCCTGGAATTTATAGTAAATCCTGACCATGCCCGAATGCCTGTATAATGCATGTACAATGCTCATGCCTGATACTCTGGTTGAGTCTGCTAGTCTCAGCGCTTTCACGAATGGACATTCAGTGTGATCCGAATTACAAGGTGTTTTCCTATGTAACATACACCCTTCCCTCTCCAAAAATAAAACTCATTTGAAAATCTTGTCCTTTTCAATAAGCTTATTACTATCACCGGAGGACCACGGAACAACCTCCAAACCCCACACATGGAATTCTCCCCAACAGCTTGTTAAAGTTTCATGAGCTCATCTGTTGTCTTTTGTTAACAACTCCCCACACCTCCTCCCCTTGCAAACCTCTACTTACACACAACTCATCCAGTATTTAAAGAATTTTTAGCGAAGGGAGTTGACTTCAACCAGGAGCTGAGCCAAATTCCACAGCTGGCCCACACACATTGCTTCAAGTCTCCAGCCATTGGCTTAGAAAGGTCACAGCCACATGTTTGCAAATTAGATTTAGGCCACTTATCAAAGAAGTCGACTCACATTGTGGGCCATAAATTCTTCATTGTGCGTATTCAGTGATGTTCGCAGAAAAGTGAAGCCTATGGGTTTTCAGACTCAGAGGTTTTATTTTTGTCTAAGCGTCAAAGGCTCGAAAATATCTCTTCTGTCTCAAGGCATAAAAAAAATTGAAAATTGAAGAAAATCACCTAGCATTACTACAGTGTTTTCTGTTGGAGGTAACTTTTTCGTAATGCCTTGTGTATTGAGTAACTTTTGATTGTGGTGCTTATATTTCTGGGAATTAAGAAGCAGGGGTGGTCAATGTCACCATAACCTTTTAGACTATTAATCTCTTCCATCTAGGAGTGAACAAAGTGGGATTTTTTTGCCCCATTTAAAATGATCAAGATTGACTTCCCATTTCTGTCTTATCTGAATAAGGAATTTTATAGTTTTAAAATCATATTTATAAACATTCCCTCCTTTTATGGTCCTACCTCCAGGCATGATTGTTTCCTCCTCACATAGGTGGGAAAACCACACTTGGAGAGCAGTGCATTTTTTTCCTACAGTCTCACATGAAAGAGCAACATCTAGGACTATTTTGCTTTGGATAAGGAGCCAGGCTTTATTCTGGAAAACAGTTCACCTCATAGGAGTATGTACATCTCTCAGGCCATTTCAAAGGACGATTTTCAATAGTAACTTGAGCAATTGTTTTATCTGACAATTGTGAAGTTCTCTGAGGCAATACTCCTAAAGGAGGCATCATTTACTTAGATGCAGAAGTCAAAAATGTTTGCCACAGTCGGCTCTACACTTTGTTGGGACTAATATTTAGATTTCCTAGCTTTTTGTCCAGTGTTCTTCTCTTCTACCCAGTGCCTCAGTGATGTCTTTGTTCATGTGGAGAGAATGGTGCATGATGACCCTTTCTGGTAGAAACTTCCTACCATGAAATAAGGTGTTAAAGAAGCTACAAATCCTGTCTTCCGAGGAGATGGGACTTTGAGTTTGTCAGTCAACGAATGCGAACAGGTTCTCCATGTGTTAAGAGGAGCGTGGGCTTTGGATTCCAGTTTGGTCTTTGGGATTCTGGATGAGACTTTTCTAAGTTCATTTCTTCTTTAAAATGGAAATAAGGGAATCCATCTGCTAGGTTTCTAGAATATTAAATAAGACTCTGAATGTAAAGAACTTAGCTAAGTGCCTGATACACAGTAATATTAACACTCTTACTAATAATGATGACAAATAAGAATTTGAAAGACTGTATGGTGTACTGGAAAGCTAGTCAGGAAGCCAAAAGACTAGAACTTGATTGATAATTCAGCATTTAGCCAAGGCATTTTATTGTCATGGATTTTGTAATAAACTGTGGGGATAAAATGGACCTTCTCTGACATCTCTTTCAGTTCTTTTTTTTTTTTTTTTAGGTTTATTTATTTTGAGAGAGAGAGAGAGAATGTGTGTATGTGTGTAGGGGAGGGGTGGGGGGGGGAGAGCGAGAATCCCAAACAGGCTCCACCCTGTTTGGAGCCCCACGTGAGGCTTGATCTCACCAACCATGAGATTATGACCTGAGCCCAAATCAAGAGTCGGACACTTAACTAACTGAGCCACCCAGATGCCCCAAGTTCTAAGCATTCAATTCTACACTTGTGTCTGTCTATGGTGCCATGGATAGGATAAGTGGAAATCCCAGGTACCCTCCTTTCCATTGATTCAGGCTTGGTGCCATCTGAGATGGAATTCTTCTGTGTCTGACTTAAACTCCTTGAAGGCACCAAATTTATCCTTTGTCCACTTATAAGAGTTAAAACATTTTTTTCTGCCTCTATTTTTGCTTGTGGTTTTACCAGCAATGTGGGTACTTCGTGCATATGGTTTCTGAGGACTGGGAAGGATCACCGATGGGTGTTGACAGTGATGGCATCCAAGACATTTGCATGGGTTACTCCCTGTTTGCTTGTTGATGCTGCATGACAAGTGGGAGAATTAGAATCAGCGGTTATCTCCCAGCTACTAAATTAAGTTGTCTTTTCAGAGTGCTTATCTTTCTTGATCTAAAACATTACATCTTCCAATTACTACTATTTTGAGAGGTGGTAGTGGTGGCGTATGTGTGTGTCGCATCAGTTCCACCAGAGGCGACCCTGAAGACGAGAACTCAGATTCATGTGGTTTATTGAGGGAGCGCTCCCAAGAGAGACCACCAAGTGTGTAGGGAGAGTAGGATGGGGAAGGAACAAGGGGGAAGCATGGGTTCGCTCTCAGGTGAACTCTCAATGTTAACCTGATTCAGTGGCACCTTGCCACAGCTTGGGGACGTGGGGAAAGGGAGCTGGGCTTTCATGCTCCCACACCCAACCATCATTGGTTATGACCCTCTGGCGGGCCATCAGCCTCTGGATGCTTCCAGTTTTTCTGAACACATGGAGAAAAACAACTCTAGTGACTCTGAGGGTCCATTCTCTGAGCAGAGTCAAAGGTTCAGGCTGTATGTAACTGGGATTTGAGGAAATCTGGGCGGAGCTCCTTTGAATGCTTTCCTTTGTCCATTTTCTATATTCCTGTGATGCTATCATGACAAGAGATCTCTAAATCTTTATCTCTAAACTTGAAGACTTACTAAAATTTCTCACTCCCTTTATATTGAAAGTTGACCCGTGTCAACATGGCTTACCTGGTTAAGGATTCCTTTAGAAGGAAGAGGTGGTGAGAGTGTCCCGTGGTTGACCCTAAATCTTCTGCCTGACCCTAAATCACTGCTCTTCCATGGGGGCTTCTCCCACTGCCTTCCCTTTGGCTGTGGGTCATTCCTCACTTGGAGGAAGGCTGTGGTAGAGTAATCTTTCTGGGGGCGTTGCTGCTGAAGGCCTCTGCAGACGGACGGATGGGGGCAGGCTGAATATCTCTTCATCATAGCTTTTCTAATTTGCCTCTGTGCGCCACATAAAGTACAGAGGAGCTGGGAAAAATACGAAGTTTCACAGTATATGAAAGAGTTGAAGATTATATATTATTTACAACTTTCCCCACAGTTAAGAAATAAGCAACCTAAGTGTCCATTGATGGATGAACAGACGAAGAAAATGTGGTGCCTTTTCACACGCACACATAGATACAGAATGGAATATCATTCAACCATAAAAAAAAAGAAGGAAATCCTGCCAATTGTGACAACATGGACTGACCTTGAAGGTATTATTCTAAGTGAAATAAGTCAGAAAGGCGAATATCATATGATCTCACCTGTATACGATCTCACCAAACTCATAGAAACAGAATGAATTAGTGGTTTCCAAGGCAGAGGTTTGGAGGTGAGTGAAATGGGCAAAGATGGTCAAAAGGTATAAAACCTCCTTATAAAATAATATAAATATATAAGTTCTGGGGATCTAACGTATAGCCTGGTGTACGTTAGCCTATAGTTAGCAGCTCTGTATTGTTTTTGAAAGTTGCTAAGAGAGTAAATCTTCAAGATTTTCATCGTAAGAAAAAAATTGTAACTGTGAGGTGATGAGTATGTTAATTAAAATTATTGTGATCATTTTACAATATATACGCATCAAATCATTATGTTGTACACCTTGAACTCCTATGTCAGTTATATCTCAATAAAACCAGGAAAAAAAGAAACTAAATCACCCAAGAAGTTAACCATTCATAAGAGCTATTCTCATGAAACCCATTCCTAAACTTCCTTCCTTGTCCCCAGGTCCTTAGTTCTCTTCAGGGAAATTCTTTAAACTTCCAAGGCACTAATCCCCAGTTTCCATTAGGAAACCTTATCTTCTATCCATGGGAACGTTGACTCATCTTCATTAGGTTCCATCCTCTTATGCCATTGGACCTTTTGTGGGATGCTGTGTTTTCCAGAAGTACATTCCCTAAGTCCAGAATACCAAATGGTGAGGGACGGGAAAAGGCAGGAATGGGGTGATCGAGTACTGACTTTGCTGCACCTACTCCTGTGGGAGAGCCTAAGTTGGGTGGAAACATAACCTCATGGTCCACTGAGGTTCCTTTGATGCTGTGAGTTGTAAGTATGCCTTTTACTGGGTCTCACTAACTGTTGGAAAGCACGCACGCACGCACGCGCGTGCGCGCGCACACACACACACACACACACACACACACACACTGCAGCCAGGTTTTAAAAAGAAAGACTGATTCTCAGATGCCATAAGGTCCAAACTCATAAGGAAGAGGAGATTCATTTTTGCCAACTGCCCCATACTTTGTTAAGACCACTTCTTCCCACGTGGCAATTGTGATTTATGTTTTTATAGAAAGAATTGTGGCTTCTTTGATTTACTCTTAGTCCCTGCATCTGATCTTTAAACTTCATGGCCTGGAAGCAGAGGCTGACTATCTGTTCAACAAATTTATTTCCTTATCCTACAGGACTCATAGTTACCTTCATATTTCCAAGCCTCCCTTACTGTTAAGTTACGGCCATAGGATTGAGTTCTAGCCAAATACATGTGGGTAAAAGTGATGTGTACTATTTTAAGGCTTGGGCCATAAAGCCCTTCCATGAAATTCTCTTTTCTCTTTCTTATTCCCCAACTGTCATCTGGATGTTAATGCTCAAATGACCTTGGAAGCCAAGTGTTACAGACAAAAGAACTTCTATCCTGCTAAGTCTCTGAATAACAGCATGGAGTACGCTCTTACCCTGCCAGGGAAAGCTAAATTCAAACGAGTGAAATTAAATTGTATGGTATTAGACCACTGAGATTTGGAGGATTTTCTAACTGTGGCCAGTATTGCCCTAACACTTGCCTTTATGAGAAATGAGTAGTAAAAAATAAATATTTAAATAAATTTAAATATTTAAATAAATCAAATTTAAATATTTAAATAATTCAAAAAAAATTGAATGTTTATTAATTTTTGAGTGAGAGAAAGAGTACAAACAGGGGGAGAGGCAGAGAGAGAGGGAGACATAGAGTCTGAAGCAGGCTCCAGGCTCTGAGCTGTCAGCACAGAGCCTGATGCGGGGCTGGAACCCATGAACCGTGAGATCATGCCCTGAGCCAAAGTCAGACACGTAACCAACGGAGCCACCCAGGTGCCCCTATCCCTACACGTTTTCATGACATATCTCTGAAGAGCACTGGATATGACCAAATCTGAACTTATTTTATGTCTTTATGAACATGCTCTTTCTGTTTATTTTTTATTTCAATAATTGTCATTACCTTTATAGTTACTTCCTTCTTTCATTTGCATTTTCTCATCTAATTAGTCGAGTCCTTTTGAGCCTATGTTTTGAACATTCTTCATATTTATCCCTTATTTTCTTCCTCTTTCTACTCCCACTATTGTAGCTCAGACCCCTATCATTTCTTATCTGGATTATTGCCCTGGCCTCATAACTCCTTAGCCTCTTCCAAAATATTCTGCATCTTGCTGCCAGATTAATCTTTTTAAAGCTCTATTCTGATTATACCGTTTCTCTATTCAAAAAACCTTCAATAATTCTCCATTGCTGGCCAAAAGTGTTCATATTCTTTTGCAAGGCATTCAAGGCACTCCATGACCTGATTCCAACCCAAATTTTCAGCCTTATCTCCCGCTGCTGTTCTTTACATAACCTGGGCTCTGGCCAAACCAAACTGCTTACCATTTCTTAAATACAAACTAGTTTCTGCCTCCTTACCTTTTGCTCTTTTAATTTTTATTAAAAAAATTTTTTTTTAAATTTATTTATTTTTGAGAGAGAGAGAGAGAGAGAGAGAGAGCGAGCGAGCATGAGCAGGGGCGGGGCAGAAAGAGAGAGGGAGACACAGAATCTGGAAGCGGGCTCCACACTCCAAGCTGTCAGTGCTAAGATGGATGGAACTCACGAATTAGGAGATCATGACCTAGGCTGAAGTCGGACGCTGAACCGACCGAGCCACCCAGGCGCCCCTATCTTTCGCTCTTTTTAAATGATATCCTTCAGTTTATAATTTCCTTGATGCCCCTTTATGTTGGTCAAAACTCTGCCCTCCTTCAAGGCTCAGATCAAATACCTCCATGAAAATCTCTCTGATCTCCTCGACAAGCAGGAATACCAGTAACTCTCTGCACAGACCTCCCTTCTGGTACTTGTGACATTTTATGTTGAATTGTAGCAGATATGGTGTCAGATGACTTAAGTTTGGGCCTGATCTTGGTACAAATCATCTAACCTCTCTTAGCGTCAATTTCTTCTCCCACTAAATCGAATGAACACTTCTACAGAAGTCAGACTTATTTTGAATATCAAATGGAAAGATACATGTCTATGTTTTACAGTCTCAGTTTATATTTTGTTGAACCTCTTCAATTACATATCAAAATTCCTGTATCTAGGAAGTATGCCTCATTAATTTTTTTGTGGGTTTTGTACATGTCAGGTATTCAAAAAATGTTTAATTACTATTTTTAAAAATATAATAATTTGCCTTCAAAAGAGCACATCAAGAGTTATCTTAAGTTTATATCCCGCATGGACACTGATCCCTTTAGTACAATCTTTCCATTTTTCCATTTATTTAAGATTTCTTTTTTTTTTTTGAAGATTTCTTCTTAATATACTGTCATGCTTCAGTTTACATGGGGAAGAATCATACTATCCATTTACTTTTGTGCAGTTATCCTTTCAATTTTGATAATTCAGTCCAGCTAAAACTTCTAATTGTATCTTGAGTTCTTTGAGGAACACAGCTGTTTTTTTTAAGTATGGGAATTTTTTTTTTTTCAGTCTGCATACAATTCCATAGTGCTGTCATTTTGGGAACTTGGACCTCATCATTCTTGTACCTGAGATAAAGCCCCCTCTCACCTCCCCCTGCACAGATGAAGAGGAACAGAAAAGGATTTTTTGAACAAAAAAATTTCTTATTAAAGAGGTGATTCTTCTTCCTTAATGCCCCGAAGGCTTATCAAAGTGTGAATAACCAGAGGGTAGAGGTCTGGGACTTATGCATGGTATGCATATAATTTGCTCTTGCCTGTATAGCCTGACCTGCTTTTTGGTCACTTAAGATGATTGCCCAACTGGTTTATTACTTCTTATTTTTCCCTTGCATGCCTCCTAATGTCCGTGGTCCAGGTGCTCTGTTTTAGAACTATCCAGCAGTCAGAAATGAGTGAGACCCACAGGGGAAGGGCACGTTGAAAGGAGCAGAAATATTGAATAGACAACAGTTGAGAGGTCATAATGAGAGGGTGTCGCTCAGTACAAAATGTTCATTCAGAAAAGAAAGAAGTCACTATTGTTTGTTTCTGTGATTGTACCAAGGAACAATCCAGCCAGGAGACCCACAATCCCATTCCTGACCTCTAAAGAGAAGCAGGGTGCATTTCTTCTCCACTGGGGAAAGAGCTTGTTTGGGTTACTTAAGCAGCAGCTTAGGATTAAGGAGTGACATAATTCCTTCTTGGAAGAGTCTGGCTGAATTTTGTGCCATTTTCGGAAAGTGAGGGTGATGTACCAAGAATGACAGACTGCTCGGAAAGAGAACTATGAGGAAACCTCCTAATCCTTTTGAGTTTTATCCAAGGAGGACCTCGAGGGCAAAAGACAGCCTGGGCACTGATGTGCAAGTTCCTGTGAATAAACCCGACGTGGAAAATGTGTGCCCAGACTACCTCAAAGCAAGATAGTCTGGTCCCATAGAGACTTCAGACCTTTGGATGGAATCTTAGATATTCCCTAAGATTCTTACGTGGAATGTTCCATCTGGTCTTGAGTTGTGGAAAGGTATTCATTCCATGAGAAGAGGAGGAAAAGTGAAAAGGGAATGATTATCAGAAACTGTGTTGAATTAAGGAAGCTCTGGGGGGAGTTGCTTGTGTAAAAATGGAGCATAATTTGCTTACAGAATTTTGTTTGTTATAACTATAAACAACCCCCACACCCACCCCCTGCCACCACCTCTGTCACACATTCTTATTCCTGGCTTTCTGGGAGAGGGTGTTCTGCTCCTCTTTGATTTTCTCTTCCTGATTCTACCAGGTTCTCTGTTCTCTTTTTACCTTTCACATACTTTCTTTTTTTTTTTTTAATTAAAAAAATTTTTTTTTAAAATTTATATCGAAATTAGCATATAGTGCAACAATGATTTCAGGAGTAGATTCCTTAGTGCCCCTTACCCATTTATCCTGTCCCCCCTCCCACAACCCCTCCTGTAACCCTCAGTTTGTTCTCCAGGTTTATGAGTCTCTTCTGTTTTGTCCCCTGTTTTTATATTATTTTTCTTTCCCTTCCCTTCTGTTTATCTGTTTTGTCTCTTAAAGTCCTCATATGAATGAAGTCGCATGATATTTGTCTTTCTGTGACTAATTTCACTTAGCATAATACCCTCCAGTTCCATCCACATAGTTGCAAATGGCAAGATTTCATTCTTTTTGATTGCCGAGTAATACTCCCTTGTATATATATATATACACCACATCTTCTTTATCCATTCGTCCGTCGATGGACGTTTGGGCTCTTTCCATACTTTGGCTATTGTTGAAAGTGCTGCTGCTATGATATGTGGGGGTGCCTGTGTCCCTTCGAAACAGCACACCTGTATCCCGTGGGTAAATGCCTAGTAGTGCAATTTCTGGGTCGTAGGGTAGTTCTATTTTTAGTTTTTTTTTTTTTTTTTTTAATTTTTTTTTTCAACGTTTTTTATTTATTTTTGGGACAGAGAGAGACAGAGCATGAACGGGGGAGGGGCAGAGAGAGAGGGAGACA
>NC_064807.1:16791000-16816341 GCF_023721935.1 Panthera uncia
CGGGACAGAGAGAGACAGAGCATGAACGGGGGAGGGGCAGAGAGAGAGGGAGACACAGAATCGGAAACATGCTCCAGGCTCCGAGCCATCAGCCCAGAGCCTGACGCGGGGCTCGAACTCACGGACCGCGAGATCGTGACCTGGCTGAAGTCGGAGGCTTAACCGACTGCGCCACCCAGGCGCCCCTATTTTTAGTTTTTTGAGGAACCTCCATACTGTTTTCCAGGGTGGCTACACCAGCTTGCATTCCCATCACATACTTTCCTTTCTTTTCCTGCTGTTGCTCACAGCCACGTGCATCTAAATAAAAGTAAATATGTTTTTGGCAAATCGATAAGTGACAAAAAGATCAGCCTCTTTTTTCCAAAGACCAAGCAATGGTCAATTAGTTTAATTCTTGGTCAAGGTTATAGAGGATGGATCCTGGAAAGGACCAATTTTCTTTTCCAAGAGACTCACTTTGCCTTATAGACCAAGGCTGCGTGCGTAAACCCAGCATGTCCTCCAGGGGTGGGTTATGTTACATAATTATCCTTTCTCATAGCTTTTTGTCAGTGTCTTTTTAAATGAACAGACTAGAAATAAGAAGAGCTGATAGGCAATGTTGATGATACCACCCCTACTGGAAAAATGTGTTAGTATAGCACCATATAGATTGTAGGAATGTGGGTGTTTTTTTTTTTTTTTTAACATTTATTTATTTTTGAGAGAGGGAGAGAGGCAGAGTGTGAACAGGGGAGGGTCAGAGAGAGAGGGAGACACAGAATCCGAAGCGGGCTCCGGGCTCTGAGCTGTCAGCACAGAGTCCAATGTGGGACTCGAACCCACAGACCACGAGAACATGACCTGAGCCAAAGTTGGATGCTTAACTGACTGAGCCACCCAGGTGCCCCTAAGTGTGTTTTGAATTCGAAGCAATTCGAGACAATGACCTGGGGAAAGAGCTAGGACGGGGGTAAGAACCTAATTATAGCTTCTTTTGGTTCTGTCCCTTACCCCCAACCCCGGTTTTACTCTTCTGTGCTCAGTTTACTTCTTTAATCCTTTGAGATACCCTGAACCTCAGCCTCTGATCTGAGGAGGCAGTGCTGCTCGCAAAGTCCTCTTAGCTCTGGCACATACACCTATCGCCAGCAGCACACGTGGGGCCAGTTGTTTGAATTGAAAACAGACCTGAATGGAGAGATATCTGCCGTGTGTTCCAGTACGTCCGTGTCCAGTAAGTCATCAGTGGGCTGTATGGAATGAAGAGCCGGGCTCATCACTGGCCTAGTGATTTAATTTGAGAGCCCAGATCGTAAATTGGCCTTGACGTAGAAACAGCGGCCAAGGCTGCGAGTCTGCCTGGCTGTGCTGTGCTTGCCGCAGGCTGACCTCACTAGCAGGCGTGCCGTCACGTCTGGGTCATCTGCTGTCACCGGACTGCTCCCCGTGGGAGGTCCGGGTTGCGAGCATCGCAACAGCCTAGACAAGAGGTGACAAACATGTTGACCTTTGGGATGAGATCGATCTCCATGTTTCTTGACAGGAGGCCTTTCCAGAAGGAAGTCTCAGGAGGAGCAGTCTTAGAGCTTCATCATTTGCGAGTGGGCTCAAAACCGTGTATCTGCTCCACCCAGACTGGAATGCCAAAAAGGGTTTCTCAAGGTTGCTTGTTTTTTTTTTTTTTGTTTTGTTTTTTTTGTTTTTTTGTTTTTTTGTTTTTTTGTTTTTTTGAGCTAAAGGGTGATGTTTATTTACTTCATTAGTTTTCCTACTTTGGGCTCCAAGAGCGGAATAATTGTTGGGGGGGGGGGGGAAGAATTTGCTTTAATGGTGTATCAGCTCTGAGGCCAGCTCTGGAAAGGTGCTTTTCCACACACTATTTCCTTTAAACCTCGTAAAATGTTGTGAAGTTTGCGTCATTATCCTCATGTTACAGGGGAACATTAGGGGCTCAGAGACGATCAGACCTTACCCAAGGCCATGCAGTAAGTAGTTGGTAAGGCCCAGATTGGAGCCTCAGGTTATTCTGATATTTTGCCATGATACTTTCCCAGGGTCTGGTTTTTCTGCTACAGTGTGGGTGGTTTCAGTTCCTCCTGGAACTTCGGGGGTTATCAAAATGTTAAAGTAATTAAGAAAAACAGACTTTTGCTTCGTCTCCAGTCATCTGATTTTAAGTAGCCGTCTGGTTATTCCTGAAAAAGAGTAGATGTTATTCAGTGAAAGAGGTGAAGTAGGAACTGGTCTGATCTGTCCTAACATGCATTCTATGGGACAGTAGCCACTGGACATCCTCCACCCCAAAACATGTGGAAAACTTGGCATAAATGTCCCCTTCATGAAGAATCGTGTGATTGGATTTGTATTTTGTTGAAACCCAAGATTTTCAAACTTACTGGATCATGCAACTTTATCCCCCCTTCGAAAATTGATTCACATCGCATGGGTCTAAATGTTTTGCGGACTGCGATGTGCAGGCCCTAGTTTAAATTTTAATGGTAGCAATGCTTCCCTGGATCTAGACTCAGAGGCTTTATTAATTTCATTCAGGCGATGAGAATAGGATCCATTAGCTAGGCTTTTAGCCACTTGCTGTGGCCAAGACTCTGAACTACTAGCAAATACAAGGACAATCCCAGACAGCTTGAGAACTATTTGAATACTATTCTGGAGATGGTAAGATATTTCAAGCCAGAAAGAAATATACAAGACTGTACGTGAAGTCTTCTAAAGGGTATGATATGTGTTTTCTTGTGTCCTTAAGTCCAAAACATTTGCACAGAGCATCTTTTTTCCTTCTATTTATTTCTGTTCTCTTTCCTCTTACTCCCTTCTACCCCTTTCCTCTACCTCTGACCAAATCTACAGGCCATCTCTGTCTGAACACTTTGTCCCTGTGGGGATGAATGTGATAATAATACTTAACATGGACAACTCTATTAACCATCTTCAAGTTGAACTTCCTGTACATTGGACTTGTCAATTTAAACAGAGATTCCTATTGAGATCAGCCAGGGTTTGTGGGTTAACAAAACCCATCCAGGTTAGAAATGAATTTGAGCCAGTATCTCATTCTGCAAACTCAAAATTAGGCCATCCCTCTGGTAATTTATTTTGGATTTGTTGGTGTGTTTAATAGTATACCAGAGATTCTTTTTGTTTGATTTTTAAAGATAATTATATAAAAAAAAAGAGGTTTCAAAGCTGGGGGAATTCTTTAAGCATATATGCTACCTTGGCCACTTCGAGGCATTTATTGATTTATTTTACAATAAAACATTTCACACAGACTGCCTGCTTAAAGGGGAACAATATGTGGTTCAAGGATTTCTTTTAAATTTGTTAGGAGGCTGAAATTTTATTTTTATTTGCTCTGATAAACACAAAAATCAATCTGCTAGACCTTCAGTCCAGCACTTAGAAGAATAAGTCCCCCCAAAGTAAGTCCCTCCAGAGGGACTTTGAGACAGCTTCATTTCTCCAGCGGGAGCTTAATGAACACAACCCAGGCATAACTTGGCATTTCTGTAAGTTTGGTCAAAGATCCAGATTAAAAAAAAATGTTTCACAACCGGGACTGTAACAGACTCTTTAAAATAAGAAGAGGAAACAAATCCCCTATCTCTTGGCTCTTTCACTCACTCTGAAAATAACTTACCTACCAGGCAAGGCAAAAAGTCAAGTCTTGAAGAAAGATTTAGAATTTTGAAGAGGGTAGGACCTTTCCTTGCAAGGATTTTGCAGGATGCTTTTAAGATGAATGCTTGGTTTGCGTTATCAAAGCAGAAACTTCAAATTCGGAAACAAAAGCTAGATTCTGTGTGGTTTCTTTCCCCCTCTCTTTTGTGCCTGTATTGCAAGCCCTCTTCCTTGCCTCCTAAGGAATTTGTTTACACAGGGATGCAGATTACTACCAAGTGATGCAATCACAGTCCAGTGGCAAACAAAAGTTTAAAAATATTTGCCTTCTATGGTAGAGCTCAGATGATCCTGGACTTCAGGAAACCCAGATCCAATATTTCTGTTTTTATGGCATTAAGGAGTAGAAAAGAGTGATGTCCCCCAGAATGATTTACAGTATTTTCTAAAAAGTCCATCCTCCAGAGTAGAACCAGTGAAGCTTCAGTTGTTTTTAGCGGTAGGGTAAGTTGAGGGGGCTCTGAAACAGAAGCACAAAGGAGGACGTGGAATAAGGGTAGTTCTCCTTTTTAGTGAAATATAATTAGCATGCAGTGATATATTAGTTTCAGGTGTACAATATAGTGATTCGGCAATTCTATACCTTACTCGGTGCTCATGGTGATCAGTGTACTCTTAACCCCCTTTTTCTATTTCACTCATTCCCTCACCCACCTCCCCTCTGGCAACTACCAGCTTGTTCACCATATTTAAGAGTCTGTCCTTCCTTCCTTCCTTCCTTCCTTCCTTCCTTCCTTCCTTCCTTCCTTCCTCCCTCCCTCCCTCCCTCCCTCCCTCCCTTCCTCTTTCTTTCTTTCTTTCTTTCTTTCTTTCTTTCTTTCTTTTGTTCTTTCTTTCTCTTTTTCTCTCTCTCCCTTTCCCTTCCTTCCTTCCTTTCTGTCTTTTTTCCTTTCCTTTTCCTTTTCCTTTCTTAAATTCCACAAATGAATGAAATCATATGGTATTTGTCTTTCCCTCACTTATTTCACTTATATTATACCCTCTAGGTCCATCCATGCTATTGCAAATGGCAAGATTTCATTCTCTTTTATGACTGAATAATATTCCAGGGTGTGTGTGTATGTGTGTGTGTGTGTGTGTGTGTGTGTGTGTGTGTCCGTTCATCTTCTTTATCCATTCGTCTTATGAATGGTGCTGGGAAAACTAGCTACATGCAAAAGAATGAAACTGGACCACTTTCTTATACCATACACAAAAAAACCCTTCAGAATGTATTAAAGACCTATCTATGTGTGAGACCTGAAACCATAAAAATCCTAGAAAAAAACACAGGCAGTAATTTCTTTGACATCAGTTGTAGAAACATTTCTCTAGACATGTCTCCTCAGGTAAGGAGAACAAAAACAAAATTAAACTGTTGAGTCTATACCAAAAGAAAAAGCTTTTGCTCAGTGAAGGAAAACATCAACAAAAATGACCAGGCAACCTACTGAATGGAAGAGATATTTGCAAATAATGTATCTGATAAGTGGTTAGTATTTAATATATACCAAGAACTTACACAACTCAACACCAAAAAAACCCAAATAATCCAATTAAAAGGGCAGAAGACATGTACAGACATTTCTCCAAAGAAGACCTACCAATGACAAATAGACACATGAAAAGATGCTCAAAATCACTAATCAACAAAATCACTAATCAACCACAATGAGGTATTACCTTGCATCTGTCAGAATGGCTAGAGTAAAAAAGACAAGAAATAACAAGGGTTAGCAAGAATGTGGAGAAAAAGGAACCTTCATACACTGTTGGTGGGAATGCAAACTGGTGTAGCCACTGTGGAAAACAGTATGGAGGTTCCTCAAAACATAAAGAGTAAAGATAGTTCTTAAGTGCAATCAGACAGCCTGGGCTCAAATCTGGGCTTCACCATCTACTAAGTATGTAACTTTGAGCAAGTTTCTTAAGTTCTCCTACGTCAGTTTTCTCATTTATAAAATGGAATTGATGGGGTTTTCGGGTGATGATGGGGTTCAGAAATGACGGCCAAGAAAGAATTCCTGAAGACATCTTTGGTGAGAAAAAGGTGATTTTATTAAAGCACGGGGACAGGACCCTCAGGCGGAAGAGCTGCTCTGGGGTTGTGAAGAATGACTGGTTATATATCATGCACTTGGGGAGGTAAAGTCAAAAGGGAAATTTCCAAAGAGACTTTCATTCGCTAAAGACTCACAGATTACTGGAGGCCTAGCCATTGTCAGGCTAAGGTTGTTTTTCCCCTCTAGCAAAGCATTAACAATAGGACAGTAGGGGGTTCCTGGAGAAATGTTACACTCTGTATTTGCCTCAAGTATTTGTCAATGGTCTGCAAGTTATAAGAAAATTTAATTTTAGGGGGGCCTGAGCATCTGACTTTGGCTCAGGTCATCGTCTCATGGTTCCTGGGTTTGAGCCTCGCATAGGGCTCTGTGCTGACAGCTCAGAGCCTGGAGCCCCCTTCAGATTCTGTGTCTCCCTCTCTCTGCCTCTCCCCCACTCACACTCTGTTTCTCTCTGTCTCTCAAAAGTGAATAAATATTTAAAAACTAAAAAAAAAAAAAGAGAATTTAATTTTACCTGTCATTTCCTTCTTGCCTTTGTTCCCCACATCACCAGGGAGGGGAGAGTGATATTAGGGGCTCCAGGAAATTGAGTCTATAGGTTTCTGGAGATTAGGCTGTTGATAAGATTACTTTTTTCCTTTCATTTACTAAGACATTTGTCAACTGATGGAGACTCATGTCTCACATGACTGTGTTCTCTATCCCTTAACCATTTGTTTTCTTTCATTTGTTCTTGGGCAGCCAGAAGTGCCTGAGGACGTTCACACAGATCCCACCTGGGGGTGCGGGGTGTGCTAGCTTGTGCTTGGCCCTCAGCTTGCCCTATGGTCCGTCATCGGAATGAATAATACGAATACCCAACCCACAGGGTTTTAGTGGTGTGTAGCGTGGCAGAGGAGACTCTGAGTAGATGCTTTCATCTAAAATTTTATTATTAAGTACCTTTGCTACCTATAATCTTTTGTCTCTACTGCATATTTTGTGGCCCTGGGTAAGGGGCGGGAATTACTACCATGTCAACTGACTTATTGCATCAGTTATTCAGCACGTTTTTGAGAAGCAGCTATGGTGGGCCTGGTACCCTACTGGGACTGGGAATACAGCAACGAAAATAGAAATCAAGTCCGTGTCCTCATGAAGCTTGCTGGGAGGATAATCAACAAACACATGAACAAATACATTTTTCACATAGCGCTAAAATCTTTGAAGAAGAGGACATAGAGAAATGATTGGAGCACTTGACTTTAGATTAGCTGGTCAGGAAAGGCCTCTTGGAGGAAATGTTATAGAAGCCAATACCTAGCTTACAAGACAACGCAGACTTTCGAAGACCTGGGAGAGGGGGGAGGGGACATCAAATGCAAAGGCTTAAGAACCAGTAGCAGTTTGAAATGCTTGAGCAATAGAAAGAACTTGAGCATGGCTGGGGCTGGATGAGCAAGGAAGGTGGTAAGGAAAAAGAGAGCCAGAATACAACGCTTACATTCCATGGTAAGAACTTCAGATTTTATCCTATAATGGTCCTAGTAAAATTACTGTAGTCCTTCACACAGAGGAATGATGTTTGTAGAGCTTTCTTAGAAAAGCTAAATGCTCTGGTTATTTTCTGAGCAGGAGAAATAGTTTTTCATTGCTCTCCTTCTCCTGACATTCTGTGTGCAGTCAGTTACAAATAAAGAGGTTAAGCATTTTCTCAATAAAGTGAAACTTTAAGAACATTCCATCTATGACCTTAGCTGTATCAGAACTAGGCTTTAGTCTGGTGTTTTGAACCCATGCCCGCTTCCAATAAACACCCCAAACATGTCCCACTGAAGATTCTAATGTGTCCTTGGGTGAGGAGAAGGGAAGTTGGTTCAATTATTATCTTTATCCCTATTGGGGAAGAAAATTTCAGATTCTCCGTACTGCCACCAGCAAAGAAGATGTCCAGTTGCTCTGTAGTTTGTAATATGTAAAAAAATGTATACTTTCCAAAGATAACATCGTGCTATGACTTTTTTCATGCCGTATCTACTTCTAAGTTGGGCATCCATGGTTTAACCCATTGAGAATCATTTACATACTGCACTGAGTTTGATGTTCTATCATCTTATGTCCCTCCGCATATCTATACAAATCAGCCCTATGGAAATAGAACATTGCAGAAGGATCAAAGGGAGCGATAGTCCTTAGGATGCTGCCAGGAGACCCTCATTCTAGACCCAGCTTTATCTCTATCCCATTAAATCACCTGAGCATGGCATCTGGTCCCTCTGGCTCTTCCTCCTACTCCATTCTTCACTCGAAGAATGTGAAAATTGTATCAGCTTATCAGGAAGTTTCAAAAGCATATCAGCTTATCAGTAGGGTTCTGAAGCCAACATCGATCCATAAAATCAGCTTAAAACCAAAAAGAGGCGAGATTGGTCGTAGGCAAAATTGTTAGGGAGAAAAAAAATTATCACTATTACCTGACCTCTCCAATTCTTTTACCACTATCCCAAAGGCCCAAGCCAAGAGTGTGGTACTTCTGACATTACTCAGTGAATGAAAAAAGATTCTAGGGAGTAATGAGCTTTCCCAGGCCCTTAAACACATATAGTGCAGGAGATAACCTTCTTCATCTCTATAAAGAAGCTGATCTGGAAGATGTTCCATATTTATATAGGAGTCAGAGCTGTGAATGCTTTTTGCTTCCAAGCTATGGGTCATGGAACTCATCAAAACTCCCATCTCTTCCTTCTTCCCACTTCACATCTCCCACTTATCTCTTACAATCTCTTACATCTCCACTTATCTCTTAGCAAACCGCTAATAATGATTGTGGACAAGGTTCAGTTCAGTGGGTATCCAACCATACTGATGGATGAAAATGATGCTCATCATTGTTGAGGTGGAGGATGTTCTAGGAATTCTAAGATGCTGTGTTGAGATCCAGGTCAGCTGGTGTGCACGTCTGCCCGTGGAACAAAAGTAGATCCAGCAAAAAACACATTCCTTATGCCACAAGTAAGCTACTTCCTCTCCTATCACTAGCCACCATTCATAACATTGATTGCATTTTCCTAGTTTTTTTAAGGTGGTCAATCTTATTTATCCAGCTTTATTGAGATATAACATTGTTAAGTTTAAGATGTACAACAAAATCATTTTTGTCATATATATATATATTGCAAAATGATTACCACAATAAGGATAGTTAACACATCTATCACCTTATGTAGTTACAATTTTTGTGTGTTGATAAGAGCTTTTAAAATCTATTCTCTTAGCAACTTTCAAATTGTATATGTAATACAGCATTGTTAAGTACAGTCACAATGCTGTACATTACATCCCCAGAACTTATGTATCTTATAACTGGAAGTTGATATCCTTTGACTACCTTTACTCATTTTCCTCTGGCAACCACCAACTTGTTCTTTGTTTCTATGACTTTGTTTTTCTTAGTTTCCATATCTAAGTGAGAGCATATAGTGTTTGTTTTTGTCTGACTTATTTCACTTACCATAATGCCCTCAGCTTTCATTCAGGTTGCTGTAAATGGCAGGATTTTTAAGGCTGAATATTTCATCGTGCATACATGTCATACTTTATCTATTTATCTGTCAATGGACACTTAGGTTGTTTCCATGTCTTGGGTATTGGAAATGTTGCCGAAATGAACGTGGGGGTACAGATGTCTCTTCAAGATAGAGATTGTATCTCTGTTGGATACATATATCCAGAAGTGGAGTTGCTGGATCATATGGTAGTTCTGTGTTTAATTTTTTGAGGGACCTCCATACTGTTTTGCAAAGTGGATGCACCAATTTGCAATCCATGTAGTCAATTTTACAATGTCTACTCTGTTTCTTGATATTTAAAATCAGGGCAGGTCATTCATACCGTGCCATAGATGATTCAGGAAAACAAACCTCATACTGAAGGCATTTACTCAGGACTTCCCTCTTCCTGTTTATTTTGTAACTTGCTCAGATGATTTTCATCTTCTTGGTCCACTGTTTGGATGACATCAGATTCTCTGTCCAGTCAGAAATACCCAGTACTTGGCATCTTTTGGTGCAGGTGGAGGAGGGTGTCAGGCATATTTGTATGGTAGGGAGACTGATTTCCTAGCTTGAACATGAAGATAATTCCTTGTACTTTCTAGCTACTCTGCTACATATTGGTATTTTTAATAGAAGGTTTAAAAGATGAAGAACTATTATGCTGGGTCATTTTAGTCATAAGTTATTCTATGAGTGCATCAAGCTTGGGCATGGAAACAACTGTCTAAAACACAAGACAAAGCTGTTTGCCTCAATTTAGCTCCCTGAGACCTGGAAATTTCTAGTAAAATGACTGTTTTATTATCACGTCCATATTTACCTGCCGTACTTTCCAACAGATGAGTTGCCCCATGTTAGTATTACTATTATTTTTTCAGGAATTTCACATAGAAGAAAAAACAATAATAAAACATTGCAAACCAGTTTCTAAGAAAAATCAGAGGAACTGGAGGGTCAATTGAATTTTCATTATGACTAAAGGCAGGAAAATAACCAGATGAAAAGGAGACACCAAACAAAATAAACCTAAAAAATTCATTAGCTCTATATGACTTTCACTGTTGATGGAGCTAAAACCTTAAACAGGTTCATTTCCTGACTCTAAGATGTTTGTGACATGCTTATAAAAGAGATGTCTTTATTTTCAAGAGCTACAATGAAATAGGGTAATAGAAATGGGCTAGAACTATTTGTGACATAAAAACGGATTTAAAAACCTTCTAGGATAGAAAGATTTTCGGGTTATGCATGTATGCTTTACACAATATTGTTGGAATGTGTAGAAGAGTATGCCACATGAAAGGGTTGATAAGAGCTGTATTGGATATGGTCAACTGGATTAGAGATGCTTTGACATAAGTTTAGGTAGTAAAGAATGCATCCATTCATTGTTCCCGCATTTACTGCAGTGGGTGCCATGATGTGCTGCCTGATTACCACCTTTCAGAACTGAAGTCTCAATTCCCCAGTCACCCTGAGTGTTAGCTGTTGATGGATCACAGCTCAAGGCTTCCTCGGGACTTGTCCTGGCTGAAGGGAGCTGCCTTCCCTCGAATTAATTCCCACCTGCTCCCTGGGGACAGCCCGCTTGCAATGACTGGTCCATGTGGAACTACAAGACTGAGCCCTATTGTGTCTCCATCGGGAGTATCTCCGAAGGGGCCATTCTATCTCAACTGCATCTGTCCAGCTTTGCTCCTTTTACCCAATTACGTGTGTTTTTCCCACGACCACTCCCTGTAAACTCGCAGAGCACAAATCTCCGTCTCAGAGTCTGCTTCCCAGGGACAATGACTTAAGATATTCATCAAATAATTTTGAGTGCCTATCATGTGCTAATCATGGTTCTAGACATTAGTAATACTGGTCAATAAGGAAAGGTGCTTGCCCTCATAGGGCTTGCATTGCTTCTGGGGGAGTTGACTTTGAAGAAGTAATATTTCTGCTGAGAATCTTGAAAAATAAGGAGCTCAGAGAGCCCAAGAAATGGTGTTCTAAGCAGTCACTAGAGATTACTTTGGTCACCCACACAGTGATTAGTAAGGGGACAGGGGAAGAGAGCATTCCAGAATTCGGCTCCTGTCTTTCCTTCCAAATATACCCTCCTATCCTTGGGATCACAGCCCTTCAGGACCCTTGGATAACTTTCTATTTTTTTTTCCTCAACTTTTCATCCTAAGGAAAACTGAATTAGGTTTATGTATTTATTTTTCCACTTTTACTGAGTGTATAAGTTTAAGGCGTACAATTTGATGGTTTGATTTACATATACAGTAAAACCTTGGCTTGCGAGCATAATTCCTTCTGAAAACATGCTTGTAATCCAAAGCACTCACATGTCAAAGCGAATTTCAAGAACCATTGGCCCTGTTGTGATCATGTGACATTCTGCGTCACGTTCTACTCCTATTGCAAGATGTTACTCGTTTATCAAATTAAAATTTGTTAGAAATCCTTGCTCATCTTGGGCCCCTGGGTGGCTCAGTCATTAAGCATCTGACTTTGGCTCAGGTCAGTCTCATGGTTCATGAGTTTGAGTCCCACACTGGATGAGCATGAGCCCTTCTTCCCTCTCCCTCTCCCTCTCCTGTAGGATTCTCTCTCTCTCTCTGCACCTCACTCACTTGTGCCCTCTCTTTCTCTCTCTCTCTCTCTCTCAGAAAAAATGTTTGTCTTGCAGAACACATGCAGAGCAAGTTACTCACAATCCAAGGTTTTGCTTTATTGTTAAATGATTTACCACAATATTCAGCTAACATCCATATTCTCATACAGTACAATAAGGGGAAAAGAAAGAAGAATAAAGGAAAACATGTTCTCTTTGCAATGAGAAATCATAGGATTTACTCTCGCAATGAGAAATCATAGGATTTACTCTCTTCATGACTTTTCTATGTATCATACAGCAGTGTTAGCTATAGTCATCGTGTTGCACATTATATCCCAAGTACGTACTTATCTTATAATGAGAAGTTTGTACCTTTTAAACACTTGTCTCCAATTTCTTCTCTCCTAACCTCACCTCTGGTAACCACAAGTCTGATCTCTTTTTCTATGACTTAAAAAAAAAGTGTTTATTTTTGAGAGAGAGAGATAGAGCATAAGTTGGGGAGGGGCAGGGAGAGGGAGAGGGAGAGGGAGAGAGAGAGAGAGAGAGAGAGAGAAAGAGAAAGAGAGAAAGAATCCAAAGCAGGCTCCAGGCTCTGAGCTGTCAGCACAGAGCCCAACACAGGGCTCGAACCCACAAACTGTGAAATCATGACCTGAGCCGAAGTCGGATGCACAACCAACCGAGCCACCCGGGTGCCCCTATGACTGTTTTTAAAAAATGATTCCACATATAGGTGAGATCATACAGTATTTGTCTGTCTTACATCACTTAGTGTCTTCAAGGTCCATCCAGGGTGTCACAAATGGTAAGGATTCCTTGTTTTTTTTTTATGGCTCAATAATATTCCACTGTAAATATATAGCATATCTTTATCCACTCATACATCCATTGACACTCAGATTGTTTCCATGTTTTGACTATGAGGATGAAGGTGCAGATAGGTTTTGTTATTGTCCTTGTTACCTTGGCATATATTCCCAGAAGCAGAATTGCTGGATCATATGGTAGTTCTATTTTTAATTTTTTTTGATAATCCTTCACACTGTTTTCCATAGTGGCTATACCAATTTATAACCCCACCAACAGTGAGGAAGCATTCCCTTTTCTTCACACCCATGCTAGCATTTGTTATCTCTTGTCTATTGATAATGGCCATTCTAACTAGCATAAGGTGATACCTCATTGTGGTTTTAATTTGCATTTTCCTAATAATTAGTGCTGTTGAGCATCTTTTCATATGCCTCTTAGCCTTTCATAGATCTTTGTAGAAATGTCTATTCTGGTCCTTTGCCTATTTTTTGTTTTTGTTTTTTTGCTATTGAGTTGTATGAGTTGTTCATATGTTTTGGATATTAACCCCTTATCAGACATATGGCTTACAAATATTTTTTACCATTCCATAGCTTGTCTTTTCAGTTTATTGATGGCTTCCTTTGCTGTGAAGAGCTTTTAGTTTGCTACAATTCCACTTGTTTATTTTTGATTTTGTATATAGTGCTTTAGGTGTCACATCCCAAAAATCATTACCAGACCTATATCAAGGAACTTTGTTCTTATGTATTTTTTTAGGAGTTTCATGGTTTCAGATCTTACAATTAAGTCTTTATTTTTAGTTAATTTTTGTGAGCGATTTAAGGTATGGGTCCAGTTTCAGCCTTCTATTTATTTATTCATTCACTCATTCATTCGTTAATTCATTTATTTTTAAGTTTATTTATTGAGAGAGACAGAGAGTGGGGGAAGGGCAGAGAGAGAGAGATAGAGAGAGGAAGAGAGAGAATCCCAAACAGGCTCCATATTGTCAGCATGGAGACTGATGCGGGGCTCAAACTCATGAACCATGAGATCTATGACCTGAACTGAGATCAAGAGTCACTCAACCGACTGAGCCATCTACATGCCCCAAAGTTTCAGTCTTTTGAATGTGAATGTCCAGTTATCTCAGTACCATTTGTTGAAGAGACTTTTCTTCAATTGAGTACTCTTAGCTCCCTTGTTAAATATTAGTTGCCTGTATATGCTTGGGTTTATTTATGCGCTCTCAGTTCTGTTCTATTGGTCTATGTGTCATTTTTTATGCCAGTACCATATTGTTTTGATGACTATAGCATTATGGCATGCTTGAAATAACAAGTATGATGCTTTCTGCTTTGTTTTTTTCTCAGGATTTCTTTGGCAATTCAGGATCTTTCATGGTTCCATGTAAATTTTAGGAGTGTTTTTTCTACTTCTGTAAAAAAATGCCATTGGAACCTTGACTGAATCCATGGATAGCCTTTGGCAGTATTAACATTTTAACAATATTACTTCTTCCAGTTCATGAACACGGGATACCCTTCTATTTACTTGTGTCTTCCTCAATTTCTGTCATCAGTATCTTATAGCTTTCAGTGTACAGATCTTTCACTTCCCTACTTAAATTTATTCCTGAATATATTATTGTTTTTGATGTAATTGCAAATGGGATCACTTTGTTACTTTTTCAGAAAATTCATTGTTAGAAACACTACTAATTTTTATATGCTAATTTTGTATCCTTCAACTTTACTCAATCCATTAATTAGATGCAACAATTTTTTGGCTGAATCTTTAGGAGTTTCTACATATAAAATCATGCCATCTACAAACAGAGACAATTTTATCTCTTCCTTTCTAATTCTGATGCCTTCTACCACTTTTTCTTGCTTGATTGCTCTAGGTAGGACTTCTATTACTGTGTTTAATAGGAGTGGTGAGAGTGGGCATCTTTGGTTTATTCTGGAGCTTAGGGGAAAAGCTTTTAATCTTGCACCATTGAGTATGATGTTAGCTGTGAACTTGTTACGTATGGCCTTAATTATATTGAGATGTGTTTCTTCTACGCCTAATCTATTAAGTGTTTTTATCATGAATGGACGTTGAATTTTGTCAAATGCTTTTTCTGTGTCGACATAATCATACGGTTCTTTTCTTTCATTCTATTAATGTAACATATCATGTTGATTCGTATATGTTGGACTATCCTTGTGTCCCAGGGATAAATCCCACTTGATCATGATCCTTTTAATGTGCCGTTTGATACAGTTTTCCAGTATTTTATTGAGAATTTTTGCATCTATATTCATTAGAGATAATGGTCTGTAGTTTTCTTGTTCAGTGTCCTTTCCTGGTTTTGGTATAATGCTGGCCTCATGAAATGGGTTTGGGAGTATTGCCTCTTAACATTTTTTGGAAGAGTTTGAAAAGGGTTGGTGTTAATTCTTTTTTGAATATTTGGTAAAATGGACCAGTGAAGCCATCTGGTCCTGGGCTTTTCTTTGTTGGGAGATTTTCAATTACTAATTCAATCTCCTTACTAGTAATTGTTCTATTCAGATTTTCTATTTCTTCCTGATTGAGTCTTGGTAAGCTGCGTATCTCTAAGAATTTTTTCATTTCTTCTAGGTTGTCTAGTTTGTTGGTGTTTCCATTATTAAGCCAGCTTGTTATGTCTTCAGGGCATTATGCTTGAAGTTTCCTCTGTCTGGATGCCCTTCTGTCTCTATCCAAGTGACTCTTTCATCCCGCACACCTGCTCAGATGAAACCACTTCCAAGAGTTCTTATCTGACCACCCCATTTGTTTGCCATCACATCAACCCTCATCACCTGCTTATTTTATTGATTTTCATCAATCATTTACTCCACCAGAATGTATGGTCTAAAAGAATAGATCCTTTTTATGTATTTTTTTTTAAAAAAAACCTAGAAACCACGCACTGAATTATAGGTCCAGTTCTAGGTAATTGGGATAGGACAGTGAAGAAAACAATAAAAATCCCCGCCCTTCTGGATCTAATGTTACAGTGGGAGGAGAACTACGCTAAAGGAGGTAATGAGAAACACATATTAGATGGTGATGTGTGCTATGGAAAAAATGAACAGCGAAGGAGGATGAAGGCTCAACTTGCTTGGGATTGCAATTTTAAATAGAGTCAGGGCCAGCTATACTGAGGAGGTGACGTGAGGAGAGGTCTGAAGCAAGGGAGGAAGCATGTCAGGAAGCTATCCAGTGAGGCGGGAGCTCTATATGTAAAGTTGACACAGACCCTTGATAGTACATGCTTTTACTTAAGGGAAGCTAATTAATTCTCTTCATCCTTGTTCTTTGTTTTGTGACCCATGGCCTTCAAGGTAAGTGAATATTCCAAATGAAAATTCTATTTCCCATGACAGTCAGCTTGCTTCACTGTTCAGGATGGAAGACCAGTTCTCCATTCCAAGCCTGGTTGCTGTTCACCTCTGCAGCTTGCTCATCCTACGGCACACCTGGGAAAAAGCATTTTACCTTGTTCATATCTACTTCTGGAAGACATTCAAAGCCTGGCCCTCCTGATAGAATTTGTAATGAGATCACCTCAAAAAGCACAACATTCTTTTTAATATTGTAGAGCAAGTTGCTGAATATGTAATGTAAAGTTCAGTCTTTTTCCTCCTCTCTTCCCATCCACCAAATATGTCTGAAAGGATCTCATTACCCTTTATTTGTTGAATGCAAATAGAACAGTAAATGATACTGTCAGATTTTATGGCTTTCCCTAACCTTCCTATTTCAGTCCTCTCCATCAGCAGCTTGGGGGTATATTTGCCTCTGATTAAAAAGTTTGAGTTTTTCACTGGATGTTTTATGGCCAGATTGGTAAAGTAGGTGTGGAAGGGCTCTGGAATCCCTGTCATATGATAAATAGTGAGAGGAAGAGAAGGGAGGACCAAGAAAAGACTCCACAGACTTTCTTCAACTACTGAAAGGTCTTATTTGGGATGATATAGTTTTCTGTGTTCCACTGGAATGCAGAATTAGGACAAAAATTGAAATCTGTGCCTAGCCAGATTTTAGCTCAACAAGAGGAGAATCATTTTTTTAAAAAAAAATTTTAATGTTTATTTATATTCGAAAGAGAGAGACAGTGCACAAGTGGGGGAAGGGCAGAGGGAGACAGAGACAGAATCCCAAGCAAGCTCCAGGCTCTGGGTTATCAGCACAGAGCCCAAGGTGGGGCTCAAACCAACAAGCCATGAGATCATGGCCTGAGCTGAAGTCGGATGTCCAACTGACTGAGCCACCCAGGTGCCCCAAAAGAAGCATTCTAAAAGTCATAATGTTCCAATTGTGAAATTGCTTGTCTCTGAGGGAATGAGTTTCGCAAGCATTCAAATCTGCTGAAATCAAGAGTCTGGCCCTTAACCGACTGAGCTACGCAGGCACCCCCATGAAGGAAGTGTTTCTGCATTGGATGTTGAGTTAAGTTACGTGAACTTGTTCATGCTAAGCTTTTGTGATTCTATGATATGCGATAAAGACTATGGCTGAGTTTATTTCCCGGGTTTATTCATGAATAGAAACTCAAAGGATGGGGCTAATGGTCTTGTCAGTCTTTGTGAAAGGACCACAATTTACCAAAAGGTGAAATGGCAAGATGAATTTAATGGAAGGACGGCCCTTTGACATCTGCCTCAGACAGTGACCACCTGTGAAGTGTGGTCACTGAGGTGACCACCTGCGGTGTGAAGAAAGTGGGACTCACCAACAGCAGGGGACCCAAGAGAGCAACAAGCCTTCAGCAGACTCCTGTTGCTGCTGCCTTGGGTTACTTCATCTGCTTGCATGACAAGAAAATGGCATCATTTTATGGGAAGACTAGCATCCCGACAAAGCAAGAGTCCCAACCGTCTCTCTTTTAAAAATTATCTATTTTATGATCACGAATTTAGTTTTACAGAAAACAAATCTCATAAACTTTGATTTACAGAAGGATGGAATGGCACAGTAGAAAGAACCTTAGAGGTTTGATCTCAGCACCTCCACTACGGTGGATTTATTACTGCGAACCCACGCTGCTTGCCTCCCAAGTGAGGGTTATATTTCTCCATGCTACTGAGGTTGGGCTTGCTTTGGCCAGTGGAACATGAGTGGAAGTGGTACGTGCCATTTCTGGGCAGAAGCTTTAAAAACCCAGTTTGTGCTTCACTCTGCTCTCTTTTCCCTTAGCCACAACTCTGGGCAGTGGTCCCGAGGGTGTTGCTTCATCCACCTGGGTTGCAGAACGAAGATGATGCAGAGGAGAGCCACAGCTGGTGGGTGATGATCATGTTGCAAGAGCGAGAAAACATTTTTGTGGTAAGCCACGGGGATTTGAGGGGTTGTTTGTTATTATGGCATACTGAGAACATCTTGCCTGGTACATAAATAATTACCTTTGCAATAGTTAGGGGATAATGTAAGTCTGTTAACGATCATGGTAATTATGCCAATAGATAACGTTAATCGATACTTTCTATGTGCCGGGTATCGTGTTCAGTACTTTCTTCTTCACAGCCACTGGATGGAAATATGTATTATTAATGAGAAAATGGAGGCAGAGAGTTTATGTAACTTGCTGAAGGTTGCACAACTAGTGAGTGACAGAGTTAGAATTTGACTTTTTTCACAACCCAGGCTGGAATCCAGGCTCGTAAGAAGTTTCCTGAGTTGTCATCCCTCTTCTTTGCTTTAAATTTCAAACTTCTCATCTGTAAAACGAGACTCCACATTGCTTTTCCTCCTCATGATACTATTTGGAGGAAAGAACTGGGTGAAGAGAGGCTTTCTGGTTTTTTCTCTACTTCCCAGGATAATGGAGGCAGAATCTAAAAACATATCTCAGAAGGTGGTTGGCTGTGGGACGTTTAAAATAGCAATAAGTTACACTTGTCTGACATCTTTTGACCATACACAGTCAGGGTAGCTCCAGCATGGCTCTGGTAGATGAAAGATCCTGATGAAATCTGGCCTCACAGCTCAAATATGACAGGGCCCTAAGAACAGTGGCATGGTCTCAGTGTTTTGGGGATGGTTGGGTCTAAAGGGATAAAAGGAACTTTCTCTCCTTATGGTGTGACTGAAAACATGAAGCATATAGGGAGAGCACTCTAGAAAATCCAACAAACAGCCTGATTTGGTTGGTTCATGAAAGAGTACGTGGATTAGAAAATGTCATATCAAACCACAGACAACCACAGAAATAACTGGGCACAGCTTTCACCCAGCTTGTTTAGAGATCAGCTGTTCTTTCTGAAATAGTCTAAAAAATACACGAGACTTGTAATTTTTGAAGCCCCAGGGAGAGAATTGAGAGGCCACTGTTTTTTGCCCCTACCAACTTATGTTTCCTCTATTCTAATGCATCTTGTCTCACAAAACTGGCCATTTCCTTGTTTTTCTTTTGTAGAATTGCTTTGTATACATGGAGTTTTATCTACCCACAGTAAATTTGAATCAGTAGTTTCGAAGAAGGAGTTTGTAACATTTTTATGATTACTCCTATTTTTCTTGAAAAATTTTGGAAGATAGTATTGTTAGGTTGGAAAAGTCAGAAAAATGATCTACCTATCTGAGTAATATCAAGTGTGAGTAGTGTGTGTTTGTGTAGGGAAAGGGGAAGAGAAAAATAAGAGACAGAGGAGAGAGAAAACGTAAGTATAACATTCATTGATCCTTCATTGATCCTTTATAGGGAAAGAACTGTCAACTTTCTCCAAATAGTTACACTAATTGTGATTGTTTTTGTTACTATTCCTCTCCCTCTCCTGCTGCCTCCTCCCTTCTTTTTTCCCCTTTTCTTCCTCTTTGCCTTCCTCTTAAATCTTTTTTAAAATAGCCAAATATACATAAAATTTGCACATTGTGACCATTTTTAAAAGATTGATTTATTTAAATTCAAGTTAGTTAGCATACCATGTAGTATCGCTTCCAGGAGCAGAGCCCACCCAATGCTCATCCCAAAAAGTGTCCTTCTTAGTGCCCATCACCCATTGAGCCCATCCCCTCACCTACCTCCCTTCCACCAACCCTCAGTTTGTTCTCTATATTTAAGAGTCTCTTATGGTTTGCCTCCCTCTCTGTTTTTATCTTATTTTATCTTCCCTTCCCCTATGTTCATCTGTTTTGTTTCTTAAATTCTACATATAAATGAAACTATATGGTATTTGTCTTTCTCTGATTGACTTACTTTGCTTAGCAAAGTACACTCTAGTTCCATCCACGTTGCTGCAAATGGGAAGATTTCTTTCTTTGTGATTGCCAAGTAATATTCCATTTGTGTGTGTGTATCTCACATCTTTTTTCAATTAAACATTTTTATCTTACATTTATTTATTTATTTTGAGAGAGACAGAGACAGCATCAGCAAAGAAGGGGCAGTGAGAGACAGGGTGAGAGAGAGAGAGAGAGAGAGAGAGAGAGAGAGAGAGAGAGAGAGAATCCTAAGAAGGCTACACACTGCCAGCACAGAACCTGATGTGGGGCTCAAACCCATGAAATTGTGAGATCATGACCTGAGCTGACACGGAGAGTCGGATGCTTAACCGACTGAGCCAACCAAATACCCCTATATACCACATCTTTATCCATTCATCCATTGATGAGAGATGGCTCTCTCCATAGTTTGGCTATTTTTGATAGTGCTGCTATAAAGTCAACACCCAAAAAACAATCCAGTGAAGAAATGGGCACAAAACATGAATAGACACTTTTCCAAAGAAAACATCCAGAGGACCAACAGACACATGAAAAGATGCTTAACATCAGTCATCATCAGGGAAATATAAATCAAAACCACAATGAGATACCACCTCACACTTGTCAGAATGGCTAAAATTAATAACTCGGGAAACGACAGATGTCGGCAAGGATGCAGACAAAGGGGAATACTTCTGCATTGTTGGTGGGAATGCAGACTGGTGCAGCCACTCTGGAAAACAGTATGGAAATTCCTCAGAAAATTAAAAATAAAACTACTCTATGACCCTGCAACTGCACTACTGGCTATTTTGTATCCAAAGGTTACAAAAATGCTGATTCGAAGGGGCACATACACCCATCTTAACCATTTTTAAATGTACAGTTCAGTGATGTTAATTAAGAACATTCACATTTTTATGCAACTGTCATCATTCTTTATCTCCGGAACTTTTTTTTTTTATCTTGCACAACTAAAACTCTGTGCCCATTAAATGATAAGTCCCCATCCCCTCCACCACCAATTCCAGGCAATCACTAGTCTAACTTATGTTTCTGTGAATTTGACTACTCTAGGCACCTCATATATGTGAAATCATATAGTATCTATCCTTTTGGGAATGGCTTATTTCACTTAGCAAAATGTCTTCACGGTTCATCCATGTTATAGCAGGTGTCAGAACTTCCTTTTTAAAGGTTGAATAATATTCCATTGTATGTATATGTTACACGTTGTGTATCTCATCTGTGGGCAGGAACACCTGTGTTGCTTCCACTTATTGGCTGTTGTGAGTAATGCTGCCATAAACATGGGTGTATAAATATCTATTTGAGTCTCTGCTTTCCGTCATTTTGGGTATATGCCCGGAAGTGGATTGCTGAATTATATGGTAATTATGTTTTGAATATTTTTAGTAATTCTAGCAGGAATTACTCTTTGCTATAGTGGCTATACCATTTTACATTTCTTTATTTTTTAAAAGCTTATTTATTTATTTTTGGGATAGAGATAGCATGAGTGGGGTAAGGACAGAGAGAGAGGGAGAGAGAATCTTAAGCAGGCTCCAAGCTGCCACCGCAGAGCCTGATATGGGACTTGAACTCATAAGTCATGAAATCATGACCTGAGCAGAAATCAAGAGCCACTTAACCAACCGAGCCACTCAGCACACAAAGTCTCCAGTTTCTTCACATCCTTGACAATACTTGTTATTTTCTATTTTTTTAAAAAAATAATTGTCATCCTGATGGATATGAGGTGGTATCTCATTGTGGCTTTGATTTGCAATTCCCTAATGATGAGTGATGTTGAATATGTGTTCATGTACCTATTGGCCAATTATATATCTACTTTCGAGAAATGTCTATTCAGTTCCTTTGCTCATATTTAAGTTGATTTGTTGCTTTCTTGTCGAACTGTAGGGCTTAAAAATATATTCTGGTTATTAACACCTCATCAGATACATGATTTACTAATATTTTCTTCCATTCTGTGGGTTGCCTATTCACTCTGTTTATAGTGTCCTTCATGCACAAAAGTTTTCAACATTGATGTAGTCTAATTTACCTATTTTTTCTTATGTTGCCTATACCTTTGGTATCATATTTAAGAAAACATTGCCAAACACAATGTTAAGAAGTTTCCCCCTGTGTTTTTTCTAAGTGCTTTCTAGTTTTAGCTCTTACTTTTAAGTCTTTGTTCCATTTTGAATTTAATTTTTGTATCACTTTCTTCTTTTAAAGTAGAAAGAGCACTATGTTCTATTGATGTAACTTGTTCTCTTGAGGGCATTGTGTGGAACTCAGATAGAAGAAGCATGCTTCCAACATCAGGAATTTAAAGGATGAGGATACAGTAGCTATGCTATGAAGCAGGAAGTAGCTTTATGGAAGAGGTGAAAATAAGCTAAGTTCACTCTGGGTTCTCTGAGCAACATGGGAACTTCAGATTTTGTAGTGTATTCTGTGTAAATCTTAGGTCAAAGACTGCACAGGAGAAGGTCACAAAATGGAGGTGTGATGGACGATGGAGCCAAAGTCCCTGCCCAGACACCAGTATGTAGAAGGGACTGCTTACTGGGATTTGCTAGGCTCTAGACCTTCAATCGTAACTGTCAGTTGGCCCTTTCCTGTTCAAGTACCATCAAATAATACCTGAAGGGGTTATTCTATTCATTCGGTTTTTAATTTTTATATTTTAAAAAGTAGACTCCACACTAGGGGCGCCTGGGTGGCTCAGGTGTCCGACTTCGGCTCAGGTTATGATCTCATGGTTCATGAGTTTGGGCCGCGCATCGGGCTCTCTGCTGACAGCTCAGAGCCTGGAGCCTGCTTCGGATTCTGTGTCTCCCTCTCTCTCTGCCCCTCCCCCGCTCATGCTCTGTCTCTCTCTGTCTCAAAAATAAACACTAGAAAAAAATTTTTTTTAAAAGAAAAAGTAGACTCCACATCCAACATGGGGCTTGAATTTACAACCCTGAGATTAAGAGTCACATGCTCTAATGACTAAGACAACCAGGCGCCCTGTGAAGGAAAGGGCTGTTTTAATTCTGGATTTTATAAAGTGACTAGAAAGGATCAAGCTCTTATATACAATCTAGGAGCACAGGCACAGATACAGATGATTTCAGAGCAGGTGACTTATTATTAAAGTGGCCAAGGAAAATGTCTTTACAGTATTTCTGTCTGGATCTTTTTCTGGAGGTCCTGGATCCCCATGGTTTCTTGATTAGTCTCTTGTTTGGTTCTACGCTGATTCATGTCAGTCCTTGTGATACTAGCTACTACTTTGGCTCTGAACAGCAATACTCACTCACTGCAGAGATTTCTCAGTGTTTACCTTGATACCTTTTTGACATTTAAAGAATACATATTTTATCTTGTGACATTAACCCTTTTTATTTTATCCATAACTCTTTTCCTATTTCAGAATATTTTGTGTATTCATTGCTCCTCTAAATTTAAGCTCCATGAAAGCAGGGGCTTGTTTTATCTCTAGTGCTTAGAACCTTCTCTGGCACATACTAGGCACTCAGTAAATATGTGTTGATTAGACAAATGCATTTGTAGGACTCAGCGATTTTGTTTGTGTTTAATACTTCACAAATCTGTGCACGTTATGTTTTCTGAGTGTGCAGCATTGTTCTAGATTTGTATTCTCAAATACTTAGTAAAAATGTGTTCTTCTCCATGCCCTTCTGTGGGAGGACTTTTCTATTTCCCTGGTTTTTGGTAGGAAGAAGATAACTTGCGAGTTGAGCACTCATTAAGAGGTTTCCTACTGTTCAAGCATGTAATCCAACTCTGGGTACTTCCTGTGCCACACCATTAAATGTGTAGCCTTGACTACACAGTTGGATTCTTTCACTGACTCTCTGAAGTCATATGGTTTAGTTCCTTAATTCCTTCTGGCAGCCATACGTTACAGAGCAGACTACCTGTTCTGCCCATAACCAACCCCTGCGTGACTTGGGCAAGTTATAAAGTTTCTTCATGTCTTATTTTCCTCATATGTAAAATGGGGGCAATGATAGTAGCAATAATTAAAATTGGTTGGGTCAGGCCTTATTCTGTTACATGCAACAGACTTTATTGTTTAACAGCAATCCTATGAAGTATCATTAACTTCATTTGATAGAAAGGGGAATTGAAGCATGGAAAGGCTAGGTGCTTTACCCAAGGTCTCACAGAGAGATAGTAAGAGGTGGAGCTGGAATTCAAACACACAGAGTTTCACTCCAGGGCTAACAGTTTGGGGGCATATCCCCCTCATCAAGGGTTTATGAAGGGGATAAGAGATTTAAAAAAAAAGTGCTCAGCATAGCCTGGACCAGAGTCGTCCCTCTGTAGATCTTGATTGCTCTTTTTGCTAATAACTCCTGTCCCTCTGTGACAAATACAAGGAAACCATTCTGAAAATCACAGACACCAGTTACAGACTGCAAAGGGATAAAGTGATAAAGTGGATAAAGAGTAAAAAAGGATATTTTCATTGGAAGCAGTTTTCATGGAAACCTGAATCCCGAGGAGACAGTAGAAGATCTAATGAAACTTGGTCCTTACATAGTAAAGAAGCAGAGAAGTTTAAGGTCATTGATTGAGGATGATTTGGAGAAAAGTCTGTGGAGGCAGTGGCAGTGACCCATGTAATGTCCCTGAAGGAAGGAAGAGGGTGCCTGAAAATGGGGGTGGGTGTGATTCCACCCTCTGTTGTGAACGCACCAGCTGTGGGAAGAAAAGATTTCCATGACGGAAATGCCAGATGAGTGGGAGTAGGGGCAGGAAAGGGAGTTGTTCCAATTCCTGAACAAAAAATCCCTGCATTTGTTATCCTCTATGTACTGATTGTGTCCTGTAGGAATGTCAGGTCCTGGAAATTTCAGTGGTGATTTCAATAGGGGAGAGGAAAACTACCAGCAGTAAGTAGATAAGATGACAAGATATGGCACCTTCATGGAAAACAAGGAAATATATTTAAAGAGTTATAGGATTTTCCCCATATATTAGGACAAAAACTATATTTAGATTATGCTGTAGCACATTGTTGAGAAGGTCAGGAGACCCAGGAGATGACACACACAAAACATACAAAATAAATTATTTCAAAACTTGATTTAAGAATGTAAGATGAAGACATCTAGCCTGACATAAAACACCTGAGCTAGAAAGTTCATTGTTAAGAAGAGTGGGAGAGAAAATTAACTTGACAAAATCTAAATGCCTAAAGAGAAACATTAGGAAATAGGAAGTGAAAGAGGCACAGTTTAATTTTGGGAGATGGGATGGGATGATATCAAAATGCTTTTCTTTGTGCCTTCATGTCACCACTCCTCTTCTCAGGAGACTGGAGCTTCCCTGGGCTAACATTTCATCAAAGGATCAACCCCAGATCTTTTGCTTTAGGCCAAGCAGGTGTCTCTAGATCTAATTTGCATGTGAATCGCCTGATTGTGCA
>NC_064807.1:16816351-17047513 GCF_023721935.1 Panthera uncia
TTTTTTTTTTTTTACAAAAGCCTTAGGTGTATGTATTTTTCTTTACCCTTCTATTTTAAGTCAGGGTTGGGGAAACACCATTTGAATTCTAGCAGTTTCCAGATGTGATCTCTGTATTTTTTCCCTTTAATTAGTTGTGTTTCTTTATAAAGCAGCTCTGTTATCAAGGTTACTTCTTAAAGTGTGGATGTCATGATTCTTAAATTTAAATAAAGTTGAACAAATATCTTGAATTGTTGAGTGGTGTAGCCTACTCTATAGATACAGTTCTTTCCAATGTTGCCCCGCACAAACTACTATGAAGATGAGAAATAATCTTAAAAACAAGCACAATAAATCAAAGGCAAAATATGAAACACTGATGGACATAGAAATGTAAGTTTAAATCATTCTTATTAAAAGAAAAAAAATTGGGTCGTGTGGGTCAATTAGTTGGTTAAGTGTCTGACCCTTGGTTTCAGCCCAGGTCATGATCTCACAGTTTGTGGGTTTGAGCCTGACTTCGGGCTCTGCACTGACAGTGTGGAGCCTGCTTGGGATTCTTTCTCTCTCCCTCTCTCCCTGTCCCTCCTGTTCTCTCCTTCTCTCAAAATAAATAAATAAACTTGAAAAAATAAAAATAAAATTAAAAAAAATCTTAGAAATGCCAGAACTGAGATTTATTGTCCTAACTTAAAACATTTTAATTTAAAAATTATTTTAAAAGTATTGTCATATATTGGAATAGGTCAGGGTTATATCATTATTATCATCATTGAATGTTACTACAGATAACTCTACTGGATTTCAGACTGTGACTTTTTTTGGAATTAAATTGATACAAATCAACCTTTTTCTTCATTTCTCTTAAGGTGATGTCTATTGAGTTCGTCAAGTTCACTGGTTTGTTAGGGTAGCTTCCTGAACTTTCAGGCCAGCCTTTCTCATAACAGAGACAGGCATTGGAAAAATACTGTTTTTTTTCTTCTTCTAATTCTACCTAGTCATGTAGACACAACTTTGGTCTTCAGTTGAACTTGGCAGTCATGGAGTTTGAGTCTCTATATAAAATCATCTAATTTGGCAGCTCCAACCACATAGGTGGGACTAATATTACAGTGAACAAGTATACTCAGGGAAAAATAAATCAGGCAGAATTGCTGGGATCACTACAATTTTCAGACATATTCTCACCTTCCCGAAAATGTAAAAACAGTTTCTTAAGAAGCCCATTATTTACAATGAGTATTCTAGAGTCTTAACTTATTTTTCTTATATTTTTATATATTCATTCTTAGGACCATTGAACACACACACACACACACACACACACACACACACACACCTGTTCTCAGCAATTATTTGGATTCAACTCACTGTCATCTTACCATCCTTTTTTGCTTTGCTCTCCACATCCTTGTAAAAAGAAAATACTAAAACCACTCTCCAGTTCTTTCCCTCCATGAAAGAATGGTTTTAAAAAGTAAATAAAGCAGCAAGGAATGAGGAGATTCATTGTGCTGATTTTGGAATGGAAGTCTGATAGATTTAGTGCAAGCTATTCAACTCTGAGGAGGTATTGAAGTCAACCATTTAAATCAGACTGTTTGTCTAGCCAGACCTAATCAAGAAACAGAGCCGGGCAAAAACCAAATTTAGTATGCTCTGCTGTTCTCTTCAGATATTATAACTTTTATAAGATCTTCACAGGAAGATCTGTGGGAGTGCTTTCAGCACATCTCTGTGATCTTTTTAATAAGGAGGTAGTGTGAATTCTAAGGTATCTCTCTCTCTCTCTCTCTCTCTCACACACACACACACACACACACACACACACACACGGACACACTCCCCGTAGATAGCTTCAGATGTTTTCAGATGCATGCAACTTCAGATCTCACTTCAGGTGATGGAATGAATTGGAACCCTGAATCTCATTGCAGTCTGGTCTGTCAGCCATGGGATCATGGGATCATTTTGATGCAGAAATGCAATCACAGCTAGTAGAGGCCTGATGTTTCAGTTTGGGCTGCTGAGAGCCTGTCTCTGTGTTGTCCAACCCGGCACAACCACCGTAGACTCCATCACACCAAAATGCGGAGGTCTGAGAGTCCCCCTGTGACCGGGTACCACTATCCACCTATCCATTTAAACTAGAACTCCATGAAATACCATGAGAGAAGCTGGCACTTGACAGATGTAGAAGTAGATGGGACCCATGGGCTTTTGGATAGGCTTTTGGGCTCTTTCTTTCTGAGGGACTGATTTGTTTCAATTGACAGAATAATTCACTGTTGCTTGAATCATCATACTTAATTCTTTACTTTGGGTCATGGTGTTCTGTGCAGTCAAAAGATACCTCTTTAGATGTTAAATCAGTTGTTACAAAATATCAAATAAGCAATTCTGTTTAAAAAAAATACAGGATTAAGTGGTAGCTGCATATAGTTGACTAATTCCATTGCTTGCCTTGTGATCATGTGGACCCAGGCTGGAATCAATGGGCCAGAGATCTCAATAGCAATTGCTTAAGGGATTAAGCACATAAGTACACGCCATGGGTTGAGTTCAACACACATGCCATGCAGGCAGTCCACTCAGTTCCAGTAATTATTGCCCCATGCAGCAATTTGGGGCTGGTGCGGCCAAATCTTCTGATTTTCAAAAGGAATGCCTATTTCTTACATATAATATGCCCTTCCCTATATATGATGTTTGATTCCTACTCATCCTTTAAAACTTTGTTCAAATGTGTCTGCTATGGAAACGTTGCTTAGCTCCCATGGAGAGAAGGAATTGCTCTGTACCCTCTCTCATACGCGTAGCGCGTTGCACCAACCTCTGATGTTGATTGCACGTCACTAAGGATATCGTAATTACGTGTTTAGCAGCTGTCTCCCCAGCTATACAGTGAACTGCTTGAGGTGAGCTCCATGTAGCACCCCAAAGTGCAGTGCCTGCCATAAGTAGGGCCCAAATAATGCTGAATGGTTGAAAGAAGATTGTGGAGGCAGGATCCGGGTGGAAAGTTCTTAGGTTCTGAGAGCTGATTTGGTGGTTTGGCAAATAGGGGGTAGGCCTTGACAATGTTTGTCCTCAGCATTCTTTACCACCTTCTAAATGTTCTTTCTATTTTTCAGTGCTACCTACTACATTCCTTTTCCCTAGATGGCACCTCAAATCTAACTCCTGTTCCCTACCAAGCTATGACCTATTAAATACAACATGAGACTATGAATTTTAAAGGCAGGATATTGACATATCATTCTTTGCATGCTAAGAGTCTGCTACAGTGCCTAGAACGTAGCTTAACAAATGCTCTTATGAATGAAAAAAAAAAAATGAGTGAAGAGTAAATACATTTATCAACCTGCTTTCTGTTTGGGGCGGCTATCTGAAAGCAATCCTGTGGAGGGATTTGATCCTGGGCAGGCAATTAGAAAAAAAAAAAACAAAAAACAAAAAACAGGCTATGGATGGGGCAGGAGGGAGTGGAAGATCCCTGGATGGAAAAATTGTTCACTTCGTAATTTCCTTGAGGGCTAGGAGAGCCTGAGTCAAAAAATGGAACCATAGCTAGTGATTTTGTTGGCTGCTTAATTTTACAATTAGCCTCTGGGTTTCTGGGATCCTCTTCTTTATCATATAAATTGCAAATATCTCACCGAGATATAAGTGATTCTATATTGCACTATTTCAGCTACCTCATCTGTGAGATGGAATCAATGACACCTTTCACACAAGCCATTGGGAAGCTCATTTCAAGGTCTCTGGTGTAGAAGGGATAACAGGGCCAGGTGATAATAGTGCTGTCTACTCAGGCCCTAATTCGATGATGTGGCTGTGATATTTTGCCTCAGAGCTGAGTTAATGCAACATAGAACATGTTTTCCTCTGAGGCGAATGGCTTGCTGTGTAGCAGCCTGTGCTCACTCCTTAGCATGAATCATAAACAGATCTTTCTCAAGCCACATCACCCCCCTTATGAAAGACATTATTGGATTTTTAGTCTTGGGTGGGGAAAGAAAAAGGAGCCTGCAGCCACAGAGCATAACAAAATGTTGTTGTCAATTTCTGGTGCTTGGATGATGGGTTGGTATTACTCACTGCTGCGAAAAGTAGTAATTACATCATAATATTGTCCCTTTTGTGCCCTAAAACAGAATCCTATGAGGAAAAGGAGGGTGACTTAATGGTCTGCTACATTCAATCTGTCTGGGTTCTCATGGTTTTTAAGTTCTAGTAAGAGGAATTTAATTAAGGTTTAGTAATAAAATAACAATATTGCAGTAGTAATTGTAACAATGGAGAGTGAGCTCAATTTTCCCCCAGTTTGCGATACATACAAATGTGTTTCTACGAGACTGCTTGTGGCAAATGTGTGCTCACATCTACAGATCATCACAAAGCTTAAGCTCCAGTTTTGGGCCACCCTTTCCAAACATAATCTCATGAACTTGAATTTGCATACTTTTCACGTTAGGACAAAACTGAGGAATCAGTAATAGTCCTAGGGAGAGGGTAGATAGTCAAGAAATACGTGTATAATTGAGTAGAGCTCCATGAGCGTTGGTTGCTATTAATTTTTACATCATTTTCTCATCTGAGATCTCCTTTATTTATTCTATTACCAGTCCTGAGTGGGGCAAAGTGAATGCCAGCATTCTGTTTTAAACAGAGAAATGACACCACAAAAACATTAAATCATTTGTCCTGGATTACTCTGCTACTGGCGTAGCAGTACTGACCCTGAATAGGATCCAGAATCCTAACTGACCGTGCACATTGTCGAGAGTCACAAGGACAGGGGTTATGGAAACTTTTAAATGGCACATTTGCATCTGAAGTGGTCCAGGGACATCACTGCCTGGAAGTCAAAAGATAGAAACATGACCTAGATGCCCATTCTGTGCAAAAATTGGAGTCCTAGATTATTCCATGTGGTAACAACTGTGTCCACATATTAACAATTAAAGGCTGCTGATAACCTTAGGTTCCCTATGAGACCAGTTTCCAAGAGACTAAGAATGAACATCAGTACAAAGAGACAAAGACAAGGAGAACAGGACTTTGACCCCACCTCTGTTCAGGTAATGTACCTGCTTGGGGAAAGCCACCAGTGCTGTCACTGAGGCCACATTATTTCATGTTACAGTCCAGGTAGCCCCCTCTGTGTTCTTCAAGGGAATCCTGGGCCATTGTTGAATAAATAGACCACTGGTGTCACTACCTTACCTGTTAGACTGCGGTCTCTTTAATGTGCCTCCCAGAGCCGCCCCAAATACATTTCATCAATGCCGTGTAGCCTGTGGTTCAAGTCAGACTGTCCCAATGTGAACTCCAAATTTGGGGAAATCTATTTCATATGAGGAGGGCAAGACAGAGATGGAAGTCTTTTTTATTTATATAAAGTATCAGATCAAATTATCTAAAAGGTGGTAATGGCTTCCCCTTAGGCTCCTGGATGAACGAAGGCATTTGGTTGATCAAATTCCTCTCCTCATCTGGATGTGCTTTCTTGAACTTTTAATGTCAGGTTTTACATTTCTTTCCACCCTTTTGTTATCCTGTAACTCCTAGGTCAGTGTTTCCCAAACATGAGTCTGAGAAATCTTGGATGTATCTAAGGACCACCTTTGCAGGGTCTGAGAGTTCTTTATATTAATTTTTAAATGTTGGGCTCATGTCTTAATAAATCTGAAATGCTAATGCAAACATCTTCTAGATTATAGTGGACATTGCTGGTTGATTGTGTGGCACATCGATTACCATTCTTTCTTGATAACAGCAACACCAACTTTCTTTAGAAACCACCTCTCTCTCTCTCTCTTAGGTACACAGCTTGGGCAAAAGTAATGCCTTCTATGGCTCTTGGTATTATCTCTGATGGTGATCGGCACATTTCATTCCATTGGCCTCAGAGATGAGAACATAACCTGTTCGAACCAATGGGGAGTATTTGCCAAAGATTCTTTCAGCTGTGACCCAGTTTGGGTTGTATTTTTTAATTTGCAACTAAAAGAAATCCTGACAGGTACATAGATCATTTGGATGAATTTAGTGCCTATCTTTGTGATTATCTATCCAGGGTCTTTTGTGCCAAGAAGTCCTACTTTAATTATCTTGAGCTCATAAGAGAATAACAGAGGTCAGTTTCATATGTAAATGATGCAAATACACATTTTGTAAATGAAAGTTCTGCAGTAATCCAATTGAAGGAAGTGAGTCATCAAATGGCATCTCTTCTTTTAAGCTTGCCAAATCCGAAAGGACCCATACCCATAGACATGGATTCCGGATTCAGACTGCAAGAAATGATTAACTCTCTGCCATCCACTATCATCCATCACATCAAATTACGATGGCTAATTAAAAATTTATTGGCGCGAAGTTTTGTCTGTATTTAATTGAAAGCTCTTTTTTAGTTGTCCAAGAACTATGAGCAGAAGGGCTTTTATATCTATAAGTTTAAGGTAGCACGAATAAAATTAACACCAGGGGCTTAAAGGGAAGTGTTTTGTCCTTTTTTTTTTTTTCCAGGAAATCTGTTCATTTCTTGAATTTTAGAAGTGTTGTAAATGGTAAAAAGGTACATTTATGTTAAAAGAGACAGACTTTGGGACTGGATAAACATCCTCCTGTCTGGAACATTACTGAATTGCACCAAACTATATAAAAATCTACCTCTAAAATTCCACCTCTTAAAAAGGAGCTTCTCTCTTCTGAGAAGGACTAAATATTTTGCAAGCGTAACTGCTCTCACTTTCAACTCACCAGCGTGTGCAAGTTCATTCAGCAAACTCTTGGAATGCATGTGAAATGAGCCAGAGCAGAGCAAGTTCAGTTTCAGCGGTTGCAGGAGTAGCTCCTGTTGTCCCAAACTCCTTTGTAAAATTTATTTCTAGACGAAAGCCAAGCACCAGTAGGGGCTGGTAAGGATGAGGTGGGTTTGTGTAAGTGGAGGTAGAATCTGAGAGTGACGACTCTTTTTTTTTTTTTTTTCCTGTAAGAGGGCTTGAAATGCTCTATCCCTAATGGGTGGATCCCAGAACCTGGAAGTCACATGTTGTCTCACAGAGCAGTCTAGGCTGTGATTTCCTATTGCTTGCATTCTGTCACACAAGGAACAATCCTTTTCTGAAAGGAGGCTTTGGGTGGATGTATTAGTGGCCTGCAAGGATAAGTTCAGGTCATTTTGGGTCAGCTCAACAAATATTTACCAAGTTCCTATTACACATGCCCAGCATTGTGCTGTGTATTGGGGGGATAAAAGGGGAGACAAAGGCATGATCCTTTTTCTTAAGAAGTTTGTAGTATAGAGGAAACAGATTTCAATGCAATGTGGTAATCCAATAGCAGGGGCAATCACTAAATACTATGGAAACCCATTTACCCACCATCTGTCAATTCACAGACACACACACACACACACACACACACACTCTTGTTTGACTATGTTGACTTTACAAGTGATTACATCACCTTAGACAGACTTAGGGGGTGAGAACTGGGCTGCTTAGTGAATGAAGAATACTGCTGAATTTTGATTCTCCTATATTAAAGTTCTCAGCAATGTTTTTGGGTGGTTTAACTTTGCTGTTGAAGAAACACATATTTGGTGAGACCGTTACAGCACTTACCTCCACACCTGGGTGCAATGAAAAGTACTCTTTTAGGCAGCAAAACTGTAGCGCCATTTTCCTGATGATGCCCTGGCAGATTGAAGTCAGAGTGTGCCTTCAGTATACATCAGACTCCAGCCTTTCTTGCTCACCAATTCTGGGTAAATTTCAAGTGCTAGAACCTTCGGCAAGGTATAGAAGAATAACATGGGGGAGGGGATGGTTGCCTTTGTTGGCAATGTTTGCAGGAGAGAGGGGCTGGGCAGGAGCATGGATATGCGGTGGTTGATGAATGAGTGAAGGCTGCAGCATTTAGGTTGTTGCATCGTGAAGAGAGTGTTGTAATTTCAGAGCTGAAGTTTTCCTCCTTTTGCTTGGCCTCACACTTGGGCCAATATGTCTGTGTTGTCAAAAAAAACCCACATCCTCCTTAAAGTCTTTCCATTTTTACCTTTAACTTCCTTGCCAGCCAAAAGCCTTCTTGTGCTATTTCTATTGATTCCTTCCTTTTCTTATTTGGAAAAAAAATACCCTGAAAGTCATGTCATGATAACGTAGGGAGCACATGTCTGTGGGGATTCTTCTTTTTTTTTTTTTAAATTTTTTTTTTTATTTATTTTTGAGACAGAGAGAGACAGAGCATGAATGGGGGAGGGTCAGAGAGAGAGGGAGACACAGAATCGGAAGCAGGCTCCAGGCTCTGAGCCGTCAGCCCAGAGCCCGACGCGGGGCTCGAACTCACGGACCGTGAGATCGTGACCTGAGCTGAAGTCGGACACTCAACCGACTGAGCCACCCAGGCGCCCCTGTGGGGATTCTTCTAAATTTGAGAATTTGGAATGCGTTGGTAAGGGATATTCTTCTTTAAATTTCTTTTTGGGTCTTATCTAACGGTGTATTAAAAGTTGGTACTAAATTTATCGAGAAGTCCAGAAAAAGTGCAGTTTAATCTAATAAAGATTTAATTATGCTGAGAAATAATGAGGTCTAAAGATCCCAGTGGAGTGCTTTCTGAGTTAACACACTCTTATGATACATTTCTTAACGCCGGCATAAAAAATCATGGGCGTACAGTCTCTGTGTGTGCATTCTTCTTTGGACGAAAATGAGAGTTTACATGTGGGGTGTGTGTGTGTGTGTGTGTGTGTGTGTGTGTGTTTGCATAAGTATGCTTAAAGCTGTTTATAAAACAATAGATCTATGTTTGTATAGTCTTTTGAAAGGGGCCTCAAAGATTATCCTCTTTAAGAGAACAGTCCTAGAAGAGAAGCTGATTCTGGCTTGTCTAAATTATTTATCTATTCCTCCACCGTTTATTGAATATACTGTCAGGGATTCAGAGCAGTATAGCCCAAGGCAACCCCTGCCTGTATTGCTCAATGTACTTAGTTCAAAGTTTTGAAAATATATCGTTAATATATGTTACATAAAAAAAAAGGGAGTCTCTTTCCCTCTCTCTCCGCCCCTTCCCCGCTCACTCTCTCTGTCTCTCTCTCAAAAATAAATAAACTTAAAAAAAAAAAAAAGAGGCACCTGGTGGCTCAGTCTGTTAGGCATCTGACTCTTGGTGTCAGTTCAGGTCATGATCGCATGGTTTGTGAGTTCGAGCCCCACATTGGGTTCCATGCTGACAGTGTGGAGCCTGCTTGAGATTTTCTCTCTCCCTCTCTCTCTGCCCCTTCCCTGCTCGCTCTCTCTCTCTCTCTCTCTCTCTCTCAAAAATAAATAAATAAAGTTTTTAAAAAAAGGGAGAAGAAGGGTTGGTGGAGTAGAGACGACCCATGGTCAGGCGTTAGGAAAACATCACTTACTTATATCCTTGTAGGAAGTAGGAAGCGCATTATTTAAAGGCTCTGAGATATTTTTCCATAAAATGAATGTTTGCCTTTATTTGGTTCAGATATTATTGTTCTTATTTGACCACAGATGCCCATTTTCTTCCCAGTGAATACCTATGCATCTCATGGAACACAGCACAAGAAAAACCCATACTGGTTGATTTCATTGTCTAAGATAATTGACTGATATGTTGTGATGTCACATAGACACAACCTCTTGTAGAACAATCAATCGGAAAATGTGATTATATTCGTGAAAGAGGAATAAATCCTCTAAGTCAGAGTCTCTCCACTGCTGTGCCAACTGCTTAACCAGGAGGAGCCCAGCATCCTGGTTAGGATGGAGGGAATGGCTGCCTGGATCCCATGTCTGTTTGGCTAAAGCACTCACTGCCCCATATTCTTCCCTTTCAGATTTAAGGAGAGTCCCTTGTCTTGTGACACAACCCCCCCAGAACAGTCCCCATTCTTGCTGCTTAATGTTTCCCCTCCTTCTTTGTTCTGCTTCTGTCAGGATATGGAATGTATTTACCCATTTGATTCTCTAAGTGGGTTCAGCGTGAGATTTGGACAACTGTTGTCTAATCTCTGGTTTCTCCCCATTCTCAGCCTATCTCTAGAAATATTTAAGTGAAGATACAAAACTCTGCAGCGACAAATATGTTTTTATAAGAATGATTCGAATGATTTACTATAAGACATTCTAGAGATAATTTTCCTTTGATCTGGGTATTCTTTCCTAAGTATTTTCACATGCATGATCTCATTTGATCCCACTCAATCCTTGGAAAATAGAAGGCTGAGAAGAATGAACACTGGATTGATTAAATAGATTTGGAAAATGATGAGCACCTGACTCAAAACCATGATTCTCAAGTTGAATGCCTTTTCTGTGACACTAGAGTTTCCCAAAGGGTGAATATTTTCAATAGGGCATGAACATGGAGCTAAATGTCATCGAGTCACAAGGTTATAAATGTTTTAATTTCTTTTTTTTTAATTAATAAACTTTGTTCTTTAGTACAGTTTTAGATCCACAGCAAAATTGAGTGGAAAGTATAGAGAGTTCCCATGTACCTGCTAGTCCTGTACATACACACACCCTCCCCTACTGTCAACATCCTGTATTTAGAGTGGTACATTTTTTACAACTAGCCATTCTAATGGATATGTAGTGGTATCTCATTCTTATTTTAATTTGTATTTCCCTGACAACATACACTGTGAAGCATGTTTTAATATGCCTATTTGCCATCTGTATATCTGCTTTGGTGAGATGTCCAGGTCTTTGCCAATTTTTAAGTGGGGTTGTTCATTTTCTTGTAGAGTTTTAGGAGTTCCGTGTATGTTTTGGAAAACAGTCTTTTATCAGATGTGGGTTTTTGGCAAATATTTTCTTCCAGTGATTGGCCTGTGTTCTCATTCTCTTGATCAATTTCTTTTTTCAACAGTTCTAAATGCATAAAGGAGAACGTCTCTGGTTCTAGTCTTCAATGTCTCTGTAACATCCCCTTTTATCAACTCCAGAGCAGGACACAAAACAGTGTATTAGTTCCATTTTACAGTTGCCCTCAATTTGTGGTGATACAAGGTTTTCTTTTTATTAAAACATAGTTTTTAAATAATGGAATAGAATAGAGAGCCCAGAAATAAATCCACACATATATGGTCAATTAATTTATGACAAAGGAGCCAAGGATATGCAATAGGGCAGTCTCTTTAATAAATGGTGCCGAAAAAGCTGGACAGCCACATGCAAAAGAATGGAAATGGACCACTATATTGCATCATACACAAAAATCAATTTAAAATGGATAAAATACTTGAACATAAGACCTCAGGCCATGATACGCCAAGAAGAAAACAGGCAGTAAGCTCCTCGATGGGGCTCATAGTGATGATTTATTTTGGATATGATACCAAAAGCAAAGGCAACAAAAGTGAAAATAAACAAGTGGGACTACACCAAATGAAAACACTTCTGCACAGTAAAGGAAATCCTCAACAACGTGAAAAGGCGACCTACTGAACGGGAGAAGATATTTGCAAATCAAATATCTGATAAGGGGTTAATATCCAAAAATATATATTAAAAAAACCCCTACAACTCAATAGCAAATAAATAAACAAATAATCCAGTTAAAAAATAGGCAGAAGATATGGATAGACATTTTTTGCCAATGAAGACATACAGATGTCCAACTTGATACTTGAAAGGTGATTGGAAAGGTGTTCAACATCACTAATAATCAGGTGAATGCCAGTCAAAACCACATTGAGGTATCACCTCACACCTGTGAGAATGGTTATTATTAAAAAGATGGAAATGACAAATGTTGGCAAGAATATGGTGAAAAGGGAACCGTTGTGCACTGCTGGTGGGAATGCAAATTGGTGCAGCTATGAGAAACAGTATGGAAGTCCCTCCAAAAAATAAAAATAATACCATATGAACCAGAAACGCCACTTCTGGGCATTTATCCACTGGAAATGAAGACACTAACTCAAAATGATATATGCACCCCCACGTTCATTGCAGCATCATTTACAATAGCAAACACATGGAAACAACCTAAGCGTTCATCAGTGGATGGATGGATATAGCAAATGTGAAATATATATGTACACACACACACACATATGCACACACGTATATGCAAACACACACACATGCACAGTGCAATGTGATTCAGTCATAAAAACGAATGCAATCCTGACATGACAACATGGATGGAACTTGCAGATATTATCCTGAGGGAAATAAGTCAGAGAAAGACAAATACCGTATAATATCACTTGTAATCAAGACAAAACAATAGAGCACCAAGTCCATGGGAACAGAGAACAGATTGCTGGTTGCTAGGGGCAGAGGGTGGAGGCCAGTGAAGTGGATGAAGGTGGTCACAAGGTACAAACTTCAGTCACAAACTGCGTAAGTCCTGGTGATGTAACGTACGGCATGGTGACTGTAGTTAATAATACTGTGTTGTATACGTGAAAGTTGCTCAGAGAACAGATCTTAGAAGTTCTCATCACAAGAAAAACAACTGTAACTATGCGAGGTGATGGATGTTAAGTAGACTTACTGTGGTGATCATTTCACACTGTATACATATAATGAATCCTTATGTTGTACACCTGAAACTAATATAATGTTATATGTCAGCTATATCTCAATAAAAATATTTATTTTATTGAGCAGATAGTATATACAAATGGTACAATATTAAAAAATTACAGAAAGGTATACCCTTGGTTTTTACCATACAAATTTTCTATAAGGGCAACTACAGTCAACAATTTCCTGTTGGTATTTTCAGGGATATATTATATTCATTGTAGAGTGTGTGTGTGTGTGTGTGTGTGTATGTGTGTGTGTGTGTGTATTTGCACAAAAGGTTTTTTTTTTAACCTAAATGGTAGCATATTATTCATGTTATTCTGAATGTTGCTTTCCCCCTATTTTGTATGTATTTGGAGGTCCCAGATATAGCAAAATCTGAAGCTGATTTATGGATGACTTAAAATTGGTCAACTGCTTACACCATATTGTCTCTTTCCTATTGTCCCTAAGTGAAATCAGGCTGTGTTGCTGAAAATTTGGCTTCAAAATAAAATTTGAATAATTAAATGAGGTCGGATCATATGGCCTTTGCTCCCACATTTTTCCCTCTTGCCCTATGTGCTGACTTTTTCCTTAATGTCCTTGAAGTAGAGGAAAGAACAGACCCTCACTTACCCACCAGAGAGGAGATCTGCAAAGAGGGAATAGTGTTGATGAACATTTTCATCCTTTAATGGTTTAGAGGAGGTTGGAGCATGAATCAAACTAACAAAAGGGGGAAATGGTTTCTTCTAATGGCTTTCTCTCCGGAAAGCTAAGGTAGATTTAACAAAAAGATGCCAATAGTCTGATTTGCTGAGGTCCACGCCAAGTAGTCCACAAACTGCAACAAGTTGGGAAAGCTGTCTTATTCAAGCCATGGGCAGTCAGCCTGACACAACCATTAGACTCGCCTCCTTCCTTAACTAGTAGGCAAGCTTTCTTTCTCTTGCTAGGTTTTCACCACCAATACATTTGGCTAGATCATAAAATTAAAAAAAACAACAACTCAGATGCCAATTTCTATGAACTTGAGCATATTTAGTTGCAAATGGGTATGTTTTCAGGGGACCAAAGTATCAGCTTCACTGTGACTGGTTGGCTCAGTTCTTCAGTGCATGTGACCAAGGTGTGGAGGTAAAGCTGTATGGGAGGCCGAAGAGAAGCTGTTCATTTGCCCCAGATGATGCCATGGATCTCAGCTAATCTTTTATCAGAGATTGTCCAGCCTTAGAAGTGAGTGACAGGTGGTCTCAGATAGATGCTTCCCCACCACTGGGGGAAGAATCCAACCGACTGAAAGCACATTGGATTCGTTTGTTACTCAACATCACTAATGATCAGGTAAATGCCAGTCAAAACCACATTGAGGTGTCACCTCACACCTGTTAGAATGGCTATTATCAAAAAGATAGAAATGACAAGTGTTGGCAAGGATATGGAGATAGAAAAGTTGCACAATGCTCTGTTAATTTTAACAGCCATTCGGAGAGCGTAATATAATAACGATGTTGACTATGACTATTGCTGCCATTTTATCTAGGTCGCGAAGCTAGGGATCAGAGAAATTGAGACATTTGATACTATTCATATAAAGGGCAGATCCTGGGACCCTTGTCTCCACATCATGTGTCAGGAGCCTCACCTGCATGCAAATGGAAAAACCATGTTTCTTTTTTCTTCCCGTTTTTAATTAGTGCTCACCATGATAAGCGTACTCTTAATCTCCTTCACCCATCTCCCCACCCACCTCTCCTCTGGTAATTACCAGTTCCTTCTCTGTATTTAAGATTATGATTTTTGTTTATCTCTTTTTGTTTGGTTGGTTTCTTAAATTCCACATATGAGTAAAATCATACGGTATTTGTCTTTGACTGGCTAGGTCTATCGATGTTGCGGCACCTGGAGAGATCCCATTCCTTTTCATGGCTGAGCAGAAAAGGCGTGTTTTTTAAATCACCTCCCTACTACCCCGAACTGATTCTGACTAGTAACTATGTTCTTTAATATAATCCCCGTGAAAAATTTAGGTGGGGTCCAATTATATGTAAATCATGCTGTAAGTTTTTTTTTTTAATTTATTTTTTCAACTCAAATGATAGCACGTTATCCCGCTGTTCCGCTCACTGCTTTTGCCAGTTAAATATCTATGAGAGGTGGGGTTGGGGGGGGGGGGCGGCAAAAATGGTGCGGCTGGTTCACAAATGAATGAAGGTCATGTATGTAGTGTCTGTGGAAATGCTCAGAGGAAGGTGGTTCTAAATTCTTAATTATGAAGACAAGACTAGGAACATGACAAGAAGCACTTTGTCCCGAGAAAAGTCCCAGGGCCATAGGGGATCGGATCCCTCGATTTCATGCTCAGATATGAAACTTGTAAAGGAATAAGCATGGCTTTCATTTTTGATCAGCTGTTCGAGCTGAGCCAGCTGTTTCCAGAGCAAAGATTTTAATGCAGCAAGCTCGTGTGCTGGAAGAAAGATGCCAGAGCACAACAGTGAGAAATGGTAATCATATTCCCTGTAGATAATGGTTCTTAAACTGAGGGCATAAAGATGTTTGCAGTGTGAACAGGGCCAGAACCAGTGGTTTTTTTTGGGGTTTTTTTTGCATAGCGGTAACTCATTCCAGCTGTTTGGCCATGTCCTTCTCTGCCAAAGGCTTTCCCCCAAAGGTAGCGTTAGCTCCGGGAGCTCCCCACTGACTATTGCAAAAAATGGCTATTTTGCAGCCCGTCTGGTGGTTACTTTAGAGACAAATGTGCTCCCATCACTAAGACTCTTTGACAGTGAGCACAAGTTCACCTTGATGCTATACTTTATGGATAAGAACACTTGACCCTGAGTGCCTAAGTGGGTTAAATTTTCTGCCACTCCATTGTTGACCATGCTTTGCACAAGACATTTGATTGCAGCAAATTATGAAGGCACTTGTCCAAAAGTTTTGAGACCCACCCAAGGGCCAGATAAATGGCGTCATGTTTATTTTCTGGAATCGGGGCTGAGGGACAGGGTTAAGGGAACGATCTCCCCTGTTTCAAATCAAGTTTACTGGAAATGGAGCAATGAAGCAATCACACTTTGCACAAAATACTGTTTTTCTGGCTCTGTGAGACATAATCATCTGGCATGCTGTAATGACTCTTCAGTTGTCTCACCTTTGAATGTCATATGCCTGTTTAACTTGTATTCTTGGATGCAATATTGCAGAAGATGAAAATTACCAGTTTGGGCCAGGCGGGTTGGCTTAGATCTCTGGTTGTGGGTAGCTAACATTGGCAAACCTATGCTTTTTAAATCCAGGGTGAGTATATACCCAGCCGTTTGCAGTTCGCATCCTTGTAGATGTTTGAGTCATTTTAATAGTCCTCGGGAGACGAGAACAAACTTGGAGCAGTAAGTGCTATAAAAAACAAACTACCAACACTACCACGAGCATCTTCACTGATGCAAATTACAACAAGTTGAGAAAGTAAAGAGACGAGAAAAGTAACATGAGTCCTGGTATCATTGGTCCCTCACCCACCCCCATGAGACAACTATGTAAGCTAAAGCTCTCTGAATCAGGCCGTCCCCAGCCGGTGGATGGTACTCACTAGGTCCCAGGCCCATGATGCTCTTCGCTTCTCTTTGGCTTTGCGCAAAACGTTCCCCTCTTCTGGAATTCTCGCCTCTTACTTCATTTATCAAAATCTCGCTTTGGAAGAGACTGCTGCCTAGCCCCTAGTACCCTTTTCTCCAACTTTTGTAGGAGTAGGATGTTGAGCTGGGCACGTAGCTGGTCAGAATAAACACTACGTTTCCCAGCTTTTCTTGCATCTGCGTGCGGCCCTGTGACTAAGTTCTGGCCTATGGGCCATAAACAGAAGCATCAGGGAGCCGCATCTGGAAACCTCCCTTACCATTCTTCGACCTTTTCCTTTTCCACTGCTGATCGGCATCGAGATGAGATGGCTGGAGCTGGAGGGGCTGTCGCAGAACTTGAGGGGGCATCGAAAATGGAGTTGATGCATGGCAAAGCCATAAGGTAGAGGGAGGCTAAATCCCTGATACTGGACACAGACTACCCAGCAGGACTGCCTACTCCTTGACTTGTGTTGTAGAGAAAAACAAACTCCTGAATTATCTTAATAATTCTTATTTTAGTGTTTCTGTCACTGATGGTGAACTGGATTCTAACAAATCCACTGTATTTATGCTCTCAAGCTCCTATCACGTGTAGGAATACAGAACTTTGAGCAAAGGCCACTGACCGCCCTAAGTTTCCCTAGCACATGCACACCTGTTAAGTCTTCTCTTCTGGTAGGTTCCTTGAAGCCTCCTTTTCTTCGGTCTCCCTTTCAAGTCTGTATTCTAAAATTTTTTTTAATGTTTATTTATTTATTTTTGAGAGAGAGGGAGAGAGAGCGCAACCAGGGGAGAGGCAGAGAGAGAGGGAGACAGGATCCCAAGCAAGTTCCGTACTATCAGTGCAGAGCCTGGTGCGGGGCTCAAACCCACAAACCGTGAGATCAGGACCTGAGTGGAAACCAAGAGTTGGACGCTTAACTGACAGAGCCACCCAGGCACCCCCAAGTCAGTATTCTTATTTTCAGAGTTAAGCATCATCCCTTTTCTGGAATACCACGTTTTGACTTTGAAAGAGGCTTGTAACATGGTGGCCCAGAAGCCTCATGTCTAGCTCCTTTGAGGTCTTCCTTGAGCTCTGTGTGTTGTTGAAAGCTCCTGTTTCCCGAGTCTACAGGCCCGTAACCTATATCCCCATCTGTGATTCCAGGTTTCCTGATTTCAGGACACTTGGTGTCCCTTTGATGTTTCTCAGTTCTCTGTTTCCCACTCCTTTGGTTTCCAGACCCCACGCTGGGGTCTCAGGCGCACCCCCCTAAATGCTTTTCTAATTCCTGAGCCCTCACTATGCTGACAGTCAGTGCAAGACATCCTTTAGTCACATTATTGGGCTGTAGGATTCACCCACATTTACACCCCAAAGGATTTTTCAATGCAAAAATCAATACCTGACTCTATCAGTCTAGACACTTTTTATATGGTCAAGTTAGCTTTCTCAGAGTCTATCACAGTCAGTTTTTATCATTTTTATTTTGCTGGATTATAAAAAGAATGCATAGTATAGAAAATGTGGAAATACAGAAACATATGAAAAGAAAATAGTCTCTTAACCTAGAGGAAAGCATATCTAATATATTTATGTCTTTGTGGCCTCTTTGTGAATGTGTTTGTGTGTACTTACTTTTACAATGGTAATCTCATTTTTTAAATCTATTTACCTACTTGTCTATGTACCTATCCATGTTTGCAAAACATTCCAGTCTGTAGATAAGCTAAAATTTACTTCACCAGTTTCTTACCATTTAATACTTCCCCCCCACCGGGGGGGCACCTGGGTAACTCAGTTGGTTAAGTGTCTAACTCTTGATTTTAGCTCAGGACATGATTTCATGAGATTGAGCCCCACATCGGTCTTCGTACAAGTACAGAGCCTGCTTGGGATTCTCTCTCTCTCTCTCTCTCTCTCTCTACCCTGCCCCTACCACATTCTCTCTCTCTCTCTCTCTCTCTCAAATAAACATTAAAAATTTTCTTTTTTCCTGATTTTACATGAATATAAATAACATTGTGATTAATATTTGTGTGGACAAAACTTTTTCCCTTTGATTTTACCTTTAGGTTTGATTCTTTGAATATCAAAGAATCCTAGATTCTAAGGAGTCTTGATAGGTATTGCAAATTGCTTAACAGAAAGGTGTATCAATTTGTCATGCCTCCAATAATGCCTCATATACTTAGAATTTTTACATTAAAATTATTTACTAATGTGAAGGTTAAAAAAATGCTCATTTTTAACATTTGCATTTCTTTGATTATAACTGAAGTTGAAGTTTTTGGTTCATTATTAATTTGTATCTCATGTTTTCTTATGTCCTTGGTGATTTATCTGGGATCATCATCTTTTCTTAAAATCTGAGATAACTATATAAAAAAGGATTTTAACTTTTTGTCTCTCATATTTAATGAACATACTTTTTTGCCCCCAGTTTCAGTTTGTCTTTTAATTTGGCTCATGACGTTTATGACAAATAGTCATGTAAGTGATTATGGAATCAAATACACTTTTTTGGTGGCATTTTCCATAAACTGTAACCTTAGCAAAGTTTTCTCCACTCATTACCCCAAAAGCTAGCCAATAGTAACTTAGAAATTCTTATTTTCCTTCACTTGTTTACAAAGATACTTTCACTAAATTCTGTCAAATTCTCTATCTCCTAAGGATCTGTTTTGGGCTTTTGTTGTATTGATCCATCCATCTATTCTTTTTTTTTTTTAAGTTTTAATTATTTATTTTGAGAGAGACAGAGATAGTGTGAGTGGGGGAGAAGCAGAGAGAGGGGGAGAGAGAGAGAGAATCCTAAGAAGACTCTGCACTGTCAGAGCAGAGCCCCGTGCGGGGCTTGAACTCAAGAACCATGAGATCGTGACCTGAGCCAAAACCAAGAGTCAGATGCTTAACTGACTGAGCCACCGAGGTGCCCTGATCCAGTCATTCTTGTATCAATACTACTATTGATGTTATTACAGGTTTACAATTAATAAATTATTTTATCCCATAATTATTGAGCACCTACTACATATTAGAAACTGTGCTTGACATGAGGATACAGCAATGTACTTAGATGGACATAGTTCCTGTTCTCACATTCATGGTTTCTAGAGAAGGAAGCAGGAGAGTAATTGATATATACAACCCAGTGAAACATGAGTGATGAGAAGAGAGGCACAAGGTGTTGGGGGAACATATGGTAAGAGTCTACCCCAGGCTTGGAGTCAGTGAGGCTTTCTAGATGAATGACATTTAGGTTTAGTCCTGAGGTTTACGACAGGTGAGAGAGAAGAAATTGAAGATAGACGCAGCAGCATCTGTAAAATCCAAGTCAGAGGGCCCGATGCATTTGAGAAACTGAAAATAATTCTGTGTGCCTGGGGCAGAGTGTGGAGGGTTGGTGCTGGACAGGGACTTTGCCAAGAGGGGCCAAACTGCATTAAGGAGTATGGCCTTTGTCCTGAGGATCATGGGGAATCATTGAAAGGCTTAAGTGAGAGAGCGGCTTGACCAGATTCACCTTCGGGAATGATCTGTTTGGCTGCAATACAAAAGATCAGTTGGAATGGAGGCAAAAAAAATGTGACAGAGAAATCAAGTTTTCTAATGAGTCAGAACAAAAGAAAAATGATGCTGGCCTCAGCTAGGGTAATGGTACCAGGAACGAAGAGCTATGGGAGAATTTAACATACGTGGTATATTTGAAAGATATTTAGGAATTAAAAATAAACAGAAATTGGTGATTGATTAGGCACGTAAATTAAGGGAGAGAGAAGGATCAGGTGGCATTTGGGTACCTGTTGGTTCTATTCATTGAGAGGGAACGCGGGACAGGGAAGGATGGCAGGGGAATATGCTAATTTTTGCATATGTTGAGTTTGAGATGTGTGTAGTATAGCTCAAACTACACATCCAATAGGCTACTGAGATCTGGACGGCAATGAGATAATATGGAGTACAAGTTGGGGTGTCTTCAGTATTTAAAGAGTGGGTTAATTGTTTTTGTGGCCTAGAGAGAGGGTGCAAGACAGCCTGCAGTCAGTTGGAGAGTAAATGGGACAGAAGAAATGGAGATGGGCAAGGAAGACAACTCAAAAAATTTGGATCCTGAAGGGGAGAATAGAAGAGAGTGATAGCTAAAAGGAGATGTGAGATCAGCTTAGTTCAGACTTTCCATCCAGGAAATATTCATCCAGAGATATTTTATGGCTCCTTTTATTTACTCAGATCTTTTATAGCTGTCTGGAAAGTTTATAGCTGTGTGGATTTTGCAAATTTCTTGTTATGGTTGTTCCTGGCTAACTGATGCTTTTTTTCCTCTTATTTTAAATCTAATTTTTTTATTCTCATTACCTTATAGCTCCTAGCCAGTTATTGCTGGTATTCATAGAGAGATAAAGAGATGAGATAGATAAATGTAATTATCTTGTTTCCATTCACTTTACTAAAATCTCATAAATATTTAATATATTATAATTACTATACTATAATTATAGTAATTATGATAATACAACATCAACGATTAATATGATATAGTAGTTAGAAATGATTACCTTGAGTTTTCTGTATATGCAAGTACTGATGTTGTATTTATTTTTTCTTATTATGTATGTATGAATGTCATTCCCTTCCATCGTCTTTAAGGAAAGGTACCATGCCTTAGAATATAAAATTAGAAGAGACCTTGGGAATCACCTAGACCAATGTTTTCATTTTAAACAAAGAGGAACTGAGGTTAAGAGCAGTTCAGTCTCTATAGTCTTATTCATGTGTTTTTCCTGGTCGTATTACAACACCATGAAACAGATGTACATTTCAGTTTCCCAGAACACATCAGCTTTAGAATGGGAGAGAGAATATTATGGGTTTATATCATATTAATTATGGTCATAAAACATAACTAATTCAGTGGAGCCTCCAGCAACATCTTCAGAAACTAATTAAATTTTGCTCTTGCTTCTGTGTGAAAACTGCTTGGTGGCCTTGACTGGCTCGTGCTACTTCTCCCATCCAGCATGACCACCGAGGTAGGTTTTGGGCCATCACCACTCTCATGTTTCCACCTCTCACGGGAGGAAAGTGTTCTCTTCCTTTCTATCAGGACTTACGCCTTTTCATTGGCTTTCTTAAAGTAGTCTGACTCTGTCAAAGTCCCAGTCCCCACTGCCAAGAAATGTGTACAAGTTACCAGGTCCCAGGCCAGAGGCCTTTTGACAAGCCCCATGTTGCTGTGGATTGAGTGTTTGTGTCCCCCCAGGTTCATATGTTGAAAACCCTAATCTTACTTAATATGATGGTATTGGAAGTGGAGCCTTTGAGAAATGATTAGGTTTAGATGAAGTCATGAAGGATAGAGCCTCCATGTGGGATCAGCGCCTTTACAGGCAGAGTTCAGAGAGCTTTCTGTCTTTCTCTCTCCGTCTCCCACCTTGTTTACCCTTCCACCAAATGAGGCTATAGCAAGAAGATGGCTGGCAGCTGCCTACAAACCGGGAAGATGACCATTGCCAAACCTGGAATCCACCAGCACCTTGATCTTGGACTTCTCAGCCACCAGGACTTTGGGCAATAATTATTTCCTGTTTAAGCCATCCAGGGTATGGCATTTTGTTATAGCAGCCTGAACTCCTCTAGAGACACATGCCCTGCCTTTAAAACGTTAAAAGCCTGATTTATTAAACTATAATTTACATATGGGGCATCTGGGTGGCTCAGTCAGTTGGGCGTCCGACTTTGGCTTGGGTCGCGATCTTACGTTTCATGGGTTTGAGCCTCACGTTGGGCTTTGCTGACAGCCCAGAGCCTGGAGCCCGCTTCAGATTCTGTCTCCCTCTCTCTCTGCCCCTCCCCTGCTCTCACTCTTTCTCTCTCTCTGTCTCTCAAAAATAAATAAAACATTAAAAAAAATTAACATTTTTTTAAACTATAATTTACATAGAATAAGGGATCTGGGTATACGAATGAATCTTGGCAAATGTGCATACCTCTGTAACCATCCCAGTCAAGCCACTGAATATTTCTGTCACCTCCAAAATTTCCTCGTGCCTCTTTGCTGTCAAATCCACTCCTCCCACCTCCACTGCCTTTCCAGGAACCCAGCAATCTACTTGCTGTCACCATAGATTCGTTTTGTTCGTTCTGTGACCTCAAACAATTGAATCATAAAGTGTGGGTCTTTTGTGTTTGGCTTTTTAACTCAGAATGATATTTTTGGTTTATTAATGTAAAGGGGTCAGTAGTTACTTCCTTTTCATTTTGCAGAAGCTTTCCATTTATGAATATACCATAATTTGTTTATCTACTCACCTGTTGATGGAGGGATTTTGGCGTATTACAAGTTTGGGGCTAATATGAATAAGTGTGTTATGAATAATCATGTACAAAACATTTCTCACGAGTACCAGTCTATGCTGAAACTGCTACGTTGTACACACTATTGAGTATACACATTTCTCTGTCCCCTTCCCCTTCCAAATCACTTGTGGGTGTTTTATTTCTTCACGGAACTCCAAGTTCACTATCTGCCTTCTGAATTGGCGTTGTTAGAGGGTTACAGGTATAGAATTATAATAAATTCCTGGTGAGTTGTTCCTTTTTTGTCATTGACTAAAACTCCCCCCCCCCCAACCCCTCCCAGGGGCACCCAGGCGGCTCAGTCAGTTAAGCCTCTGGCTCTTGGTTTTGGCTCAGGTCATGATGTCACAGTTCATGGGTTCAAGCCCTGCATCAGACTCTGTGCTGATAGTGTGGAACCTGCTTGGGATCCTCTGTCCCCCTCTCTCTCTACCCCTCCCCTGCTCATGTACTTTCTTTCCCTCTGAAAATAAATAAATAAACATTAAAAAAGACTTCTTTTTCTAATAACATTTTTGCCTAAAACTTTATTTTGCCTGGTATTAATATTGTTTTCATTGATTGATGTTTTAGCTGCATATTTTATCATCCTACCATTGTAGATATTTATATACATTTTCTTAAGAGTAATAGTATATGGCCATAATTTAAAAAGCCAAATTATGCTGCAACGTTCAACGAAAACCTGAAGTCTTCTTTTTTGTTATTCCCCAAACAAAACCCTCCAGAGGCAAACATGTAAACTTATTTTTAACTGTGTTTATATTTATCTTCATATTTTAAAATGTCATATTTAAAATATTATTTTTAACTTTTTTTTTTTTCTAATTGAGGCAGTCCTGCTGATTTCCAAGTACGCTAGATGAGGACCTGTTCACTTATACATGCTCTCCCATTCTCCTACTGTGGATACAAATGATTCTTGCTTAAATTATTATTCAGAGTCTATATACATAAGTATTTCATAGTGTTTACATCTGAGCCATGATACGACTGCATTTACTTTCTTGTTTAAGTTGTTTCCCATAGTAGCAACGATTGTTTCATCTTGCCGTTTTCTCAAAAAAAGCCTATTATTATTTACTCCTCAAACTTTTCATCACGATGATGTGTATTGAATAACCCACCTATTTATTTTCTTTTATTTTGTAATGTACTATCTGGAGCCCTTCATTCCTCCACATTAATCTGGACTTTGGGGTTCAAGCTGACTTCTCAATATTGTCTTTTTCCTTTCTTCCAGCATTGGAATCAGCTTTGTGATTCATTGCTATGCTGCCTTATCCTCTTCCTTCTGAACAGGATTTCTTTCTCTCCTGGCCCAATACACATACTACATCAATTTATAGTCACTCAGTTAACCTCAAAGTCCTAAAATGAGTACCAATGTTCCTTTTTTTTTTTTCAAACTGCAAGTAACAAAGGAGGAAGAGAGTAAAAAAAGTTTTAATCCTGGGCGTGGTGTATTGGGATTTATGTTTTAAACCATCAATTGTTGCAGAGTGGGAAATGAGCGGGTAGCTGTGGACACATGTATGATCACGGTCCGGTTGTGAGATGATGGTGATCCTGTGGAGATGGGTGATAGTCATGGTGATGGAGAAAATTCAGTATATTCAAAAGATGTTAAAGAAGCAGCATTCCTAGGGCGTGGTGATTGGATGGTGATGGGGGGTCAGGTTGGAGAAGTAAAGGATGGCTCCAGAGGTTCTGGTGAGCTGGATGATAGTGCCATTTACTGCAGTGGGACACTGCAGGTCATAGAGGAGGAGGAGGAAGAGTCCATTTGCAATGACCCATTGCCTACCAGCCATTTTTTGTGTACATTTTCTAAAGGTGCTAAACTTTTTAGAGCAGTGGGTGACAACTAAAATTAGACTGATCTGGACAGAAGCAGGATGGAAAGGCACGGTGTTCTCCCTGTGTGGCCACTAGGGGTGACACTCTGTTAAACCCCACTAGTTTTCAAGGACCAAAAATGCTAACATACAGTCAATTATCTTAATTAGTTGCTTCTGTTTATTCTCCAGGATACCACTTCACATTGAATTTTTTTCTTCATACCCTCTCCTTACAAGTAGAAAAGATCAGTCTATTTAGCAAGCAGATATGGTTGGAAACTAAGTGGAGCTGTTCCAAAAATAAGATGGAAAACAAAATGTGAAAGAGTGCAGAGCTTGAATTGAAAAAAAACCCTCAAGAGAAAAATGCAATAAGCCAACTTAATGAGCCAACCCATTTCAATAGCAAATTATTGGGAAAAGAATTTTTTTGAAGGACATGTAGGGATATTTCACCTTCCCAGAGCACAGTGCCAAAAAGGCTGCTGGGGAAAAAAAAGGTGCAGACCTATACAACAAGTAGAAAGGAGAGGGTTATGAAAAATAGGACTGTCAGGGGTCTCTAAATCTCTCACAGTTAGAGTGAATCAGGATCAATGATTCTTAGGCTTATGTGCCTCAGTCACGTAATTTTATAGCATTACACACACACACACACACACACACACACACACACACACACACACTGAGTGATAGCATATGTCTTTCACCACAGGGAAACAGAAGGACCATGAATGAGACTTTAGCCTTGATCATCGAGGTATGATTCGTGTCATTATAGAAACAGAATCATGTAACAAAATGAGCCAATCCCCCTGCTGAACCCTCATTATCAAGGAAAGATTGTAAAAATAACATTTGCTTCCTTCTAAAGCATGTGCAAACTAAATCACACATTTACTAATAAATTCAGACTGCTTTAGTGTCTGATAAATTTATAAGGAGTAAGGAGCAATCTTGAAAGATAAATCTGCCTCTATTGAATTTATGCTTTGCACACACATTTCTTTGCTACCATCACTTGTTTTATTATTATTATTGAAACATATATTCCCTTCCCAACCTATTATATCTTAATGAAGATTATGCCCTTTTAAAGTGGAGAGAAAAAGAATAAATCACTGTTTTTCCTTCTTCTTCAGATATAATACAAAATGGTGTGTTGCCCAGGCAAGAAAACCCTAATGAACGATTCAGATTCATTCCCAACGAAGGGCCTGCTTTATTGCAGGCACAGAGCAGATGATCCCATACATATTGTCTCATGCAATACTACACATCGGAATTATTTTCTCAAAGTCTGAGCAAACCTTGAAGTTTCTCCAGGATTATTGGTTGGAGTTTTCAAGGGTTGGAAGTTCTGACCATGGTAAAAATTTTAAAGCTCACATCATCGGGGAAAGTTGCACAACCAACAAACTGGCCTTTTACTAAGCCATTCTATGACAAGAGTGAGGAATAAAAGGAGCCCTGTTTCACCATTCAAATGTATTCTCCGCCTGGCATTAATAATGGTGGATACCCGGTTCTCAAATATCAGATGGTTCAGTTTGTCGAGACAAAACATTCGGATGGCATAAGGGATTTCTATTTTGATGATATATATAAACAGGCCTAAAGGACGAAGATACAAATTTGCTGAAATAATCCCTTTGTTTATTTATGAGTTGGCTTTGGTGACTTCCCGCCCAGAGGAAATGCTGCCTTAGTATGACTTAACTCTAATTCTACAAAAAGCAGCATAAAACAGTGGAGAGATCACGACATTCATGGCCTAACACTTGGGCTTCAAGTCCGGCACCGCCACTGGAAAACTCTGTGATGTTGACAAGTGTCAATGAATCTCACCTTAAAACAGGGACAATAATGACGCCTGTCTGCTGCCTCACGTGATCACTGTGAAGGGCAAAGAACCCAACGTGCCTGCTTTGTAAATCCTAGTCAGGTGTGTTTTTCCTGGTCTTTCTTCTCTTTCTTTTCGAGTAGCGTGTTTTATCTGGTTGAGACCACAGTGGTGAACTGCCATGGTGGTGGGGTCATCCGTAAGGTTCATTGGGAAATGAATATTCTGATCATTCACACTGAGTGTGCTTCAGCTGCGGAGCCTGCAGGAAGGGAGGGAAGCAAAGCAGGCTTCTAGATTCTTATAGAATGAAGCAAGTACCAATGGTCGAGGCAAGTTGTGCTATAGTTGGGTTCTACATGAGTTCGTTTGGCCGTAACAGTTTAAATGCTTCCCCCACGAGACGGGAAGATTTATGTTGGACACACTTTCAGCTTCAATTTCATATTCTAAAAAGGCACTCTGGAGTCCGTGTAAGGAGGCATTGGGACTCGGAAGGCAGCCCATCTGTACTCCCTGATTTGTAATCCTGTTGGTTCCCTTGTGGGAATTTTCAGAAACTCTGAGCCAAAAGGCCATAATTCTGTCAACACCTCACACCACAGGAGCAGGGGTTAGGACTTGATCCCTGGAAGCTGTTAAATGTGTACTATATACTGGGCTAGAGAGGGTGGGCTTCGTGGGACCTGGCCCCAGTGCTGCAAGAGCCATTGTCCTGAAGAGATGTCAGCTGTCCAATACCCTGGCAGTCAATGCTGCACTAATGATGCCCGGTGGACAGCCTAGATCTCCAGGGAAGGAGGAAGCCAAGCGGTTCTTGTTAAATTGCTGGACTGAAGCAGGGCATGTTCTCACTTCTCTCCTAGCATTTGTAGAATATTAAGTTATGTGAGGTTTTTTGAGTTTTCTGTGAATCTCCTACCACGTGGTTGGGGTGATCACAACGAGAGAGAATTCAAGTGTTGATATGATCCAGTCAGAGGGCCGTGTGTATAAGGGGGCCATTCCTTGGTGTGCGGGGTCCACTGTCCACCCTTCTTTGCCCTGCCCTGGGCCCTGGGAATATGACCTGTAAGGGTTAGATCAACTGACTCCCTTGCACTCTGGCTTTGAGTTAGTTGGTTTAACAGGAGCCCCAGCAGGAGATCCATGGAAGGAAGAGACTGAGGCAAAGTGTTTCTCTGGTTGTCTCCCTGCAGAGTGGCCAATGGGAGGCCACGGCTTTGTTAGGTGCCCCTTCCACAGCCCTTTCTATCTTTGGTACCCATGGCTCCACATTTCCTTCACCCCTTCACTCCTACCTAGGGAAGTGATGGCATACTGTCATCACTAGCCCTGGATGGCAACACTTTTCTTTGTGTTTATCTTACTCCTTGCCTATAAATAGGAAATAGTCTCTTTATTACATTTTCTTCACATCCCAGTTTGCGAGTGCCATCTTTTCTCTGCCAAGATTCAGATAAATCGGGCAAGCCGGGATTGCTACAGGCCTGCAAATGGGGGCAAACCTAAATTCCAGATGCCAAAAAGTTGTTGGGTAGAATGTCATTCAATTGCAATGACAACTGGGAACCCTCTCTTTTCCTTACTTTTTTGATGGGGGTTGGTTTTTCTTAATTCTGTCTTAAAACGTCCTATCACAAGTGCCTGATTTTGTGGTGAGGTCCCAGTCATTCGTTGAAGGGAGATCATGAGTACTATCACTTAATGTATAGGATGGTTTATTTGATGTATTTATTTTGAGATAAAAAACGAGGTACTACTTTTGTGAAGATAAAAAATAAAATCCCCTTCCCCTCTCCTTTCCTTGTTTGTTACACTTGTTTCCTTATTAATTTTCTATTGCTTAAACCTAGAGTAGGTGTCTGTCATTCAGAACACCAAATTTAGGTCAAAATCCATACTCTGAAAAAATAAGAAGCAAAAGAAAAATCCAGCCACTTTGCAACACATATGAGCATGAGAATGCTTTAATAGCTTGTAGTTTTGGGTGGCAGGGCTGTGCAGATCAGCCCATACAAAGACATATTGTTCTAGTCAAGTGATCCATTTAAGTTGGTCTATTTGATTTATTTGTATGATAATATTATATGTTGAAGTCTCGGCACATACTGTTATTTCTTTAAAAAGTACAATATTTTATGCCTCTGTCTGTTTGGAAGTAGGTACATTAGCCTTGGGCCTTTACTGCCACTCCACTCACCTACATGCTGTATGTATCTGGACATTAAAATACCAGAGTGTATTAGAATCACCATTATTGTGTTTCAAGAACATTGTAGCACTCTGTGATCCTTGTTTAGCGATCAGTGTGGCCTTTTCTGTCCTGTACCCATCCTTCCTCCAGAAATAGTGTTCTCCTTCTCTTGGGAATTCCTTCTTCCCTATTTCCACCATATAGTTACACAGGAACCACCTCTTTCCAAAACCCTGTCTCACTCTGACCACAAGGCCAGACAGTGGCCATGACAAGTTCAGCCAATGGGAATATTCCCTTGTGATTTTGGTGAAAGGGAGAGAGGAAGAGTCAGTTCCCCTCTGCAGAGGAGAACCACAATTTGTAAAGCTCAGGATCTCTTGGTGATTGCTTTCCCTCTGTGTAGGGGATGCCAGTTTTTGGTTGCTGAAACTGAAGTGGGCACTCCAAGAGAGGAAAAAAAGGAGGTCCAAGTTGGTCCTTGTCACATTCAAGTTCTTAACTCTTCCTGAAACCCAGGCACATTTCTGCCTTGCTCAGGTTCTAGTCATTCAGGTGTCCTTCAGTTCAGTGAGATGTATTCAGTCTTATTCTTATAAATTTCTCACTTGTCTAAGTCAGTTTTATTATGGTCTCCATCAGTTACAATTAAAAGCATTCTCATTAAAACAAACGACTGTAAATATTCAATGTAAATTCATTCAACAAACACTTTATGAGTAGTTATTTTAGTCAAATCTTCCAAGGGAAGCAATGCAGTATGAAACCTTGTCCCTATTCTCTGTGAGCTTATGTCATGGTAGAAAAGATAAGAATGATAATGATAATAACCTTGATAATATAACCACAGCAATGTTTTAAGCACTTACTGTGGGTCTGCTAAATATTTTACATGCATGATTTTATATAATGCTCATGGTAATTCTATTTGTGTGATATCACCTCTCACATTTTAGAGATGATGTAATTAAGGCTCAGCAAGCTTGAGTAACACATGCAGCAATGGTAGAGGCAGAATTTGAACTCAAGACTGTTGGACCTCCAGGTCCTGTCTCTTGTTATTATACCCTTCCTCTTACATGTAAGGAAAAATGTATGTGTCTTAAAGAGAAGTTGAAAGAAGGCAGAGATGACATTCATTTGGAAGGATCTAGGGAAGCTTGATGAAGAATGTGGCATTGATATAGGCTTTGAAAGGTAGTAATATGTTGTGCCTGGGCAGAAAACACAATGCTACAGTCCTACACCCATTCTTTTTCTTTTCTTTTTCTTTTTCTTTCTTTCTTTCTTTTTGAAAGATAATGAGAATGAGTGGGGGAGGGGCAGAGAGAGAGGAGAGAGACGATCCTAAGCAGGCCCCATGGTCAGCATGGAGCCCAATATGGGGCTCCATCCCATGACCCTGGGGTCATGACCTGAGCTGAAATCAAGAGTCAGACACTCAATTGACTGAATCACCCAGGTGCCCCCTACACCCATTCTTAAGTGTATTTACAATTGAGACTGAGCAAGGATAAAAACAGGAAGTATCATCAATTCAAGTCTGTCTTCGGCTACATCTTACCAATACATGATTGCATCTTATCTTATCAATACTAGCTCTTTTCCTCCTTCAAGCTTGCCTTCCTAATGGTTCTTCCAAGTGTGAATAACTAACCTGCAGTTCTAAAGATTCACAGCTGGAAGGATTTCATTTCCCAAGAATCAAAGCCAAGGAAGTTTAGCAGTCTCGACTGAGCAAGTTCAGAAGTTAGTAAATTTGGAGGGAACATGTGCTTCCTGGACTCATGAGGTTTACCTGACTCACAATGGCTGTACTCTTGTTGCTATGAGGTACTCTTTGCGTTGGGAGTCTCCTTTTCCCCCATCTCAGCAGATCAGCAATCCTGTTATATCTGACAGAGACACATGCAGTCATTTTGATGCACGGTGAAGCTGACCACTGAAAATATCTTGGGGGTTATAAACCCAGGGATCAAAATAGTTTTGGTATACTCTCCCTCTCCCTCCCTAAGGTAGAACTGATATAGTTATTAGTAACTCCACCTTCCTCTATAAGCCTTTTGGATAACAGTTTGCCTCTAGAGAATGCTCAATGATTCTTCCTTGTAGCCATGTAGTACTCCCAGACCAGTGAGTTCCTAGTATTTCATAGAGAACTTGCTAAAGGACACTCGTTGAGTGTCTGTAATGTGCCAGGCACTGAGTTAGTAACCTCATATATCAGCTCTTAAGTCTGAAAGTTCACAGTAATGCCTCTCACAGTGAATTTCACAGTGAAAACAAAGATTCAGGTAGGTTAAGTAGCATGCTTAAGGCCACACAGCCAGTAGATGGCAGAGCTGAAATCTGAATTTACTTTCAAATGACACAACGCCTGTGCCTTCACTGTGGCAAGCAGTTGGTAGGCAACAGTAACTGTTCTTTGTCTGGGGATACTAAAATCTGGAAGTTAAATAATTCGTAAGGTTACATTGCAAATCAGGAGTAGCTGCTGTCTATATCCAGTCCCATTAGTATGGTTGAACCAAAGAGACCTTCTAAATGATGATGAATATCAGATTCTGGTCAGAAATAGAACAAGCAGAGGTGAGAAAACATACTATTTTGGGAAAAGTAAAGACAGATTTAGAAAAATGCCCAAGAGTTTTTATTTAAAATTATTCGAGGAGGAGGAGGAAGATTCACAGCTGGTGATCATGGAGCTACTTCCAACGTGGCCACTTATTTTTGAAGGCGTTAATGTCAGGCTCAAAAATAAGTCAACACTGGAAAGCTTCAGAAATCATTGATTGGGCAGACAATCTGTAGGCTTGCTGTACAGATATTCTTTGTAAAACAGACAATAGCCTATTAGGAACTGGCAGAAAAGCAGCCTCCAGTGCTGTCTTTTTCTGAACTAGCCTGATGGATTGAGGGTAAGAGTCACACACTGGTGGTCACAGTGGTGATCTGTCCATTTATGGCTTGTTGGTTTCAAATTACATCATTCTAAGACTGAACTTAAAAGAACTGCATTGTTGTATCCATTTGGTAAGGTATCCATGGCAAGAAATTAATGGCATTTCCATTTTATATCTAAGGGTAAGAGAGTGCTCCCTTTGAAAATAATGAAGTAAAAATCCTCACCTAAGAAATAGCAAGGGTAATCAGCTTGAGACTGAGATGCAGTTGAAGAATCATGCAATAAAAATTGTAAACATTTGAATATCCTATGCTAAGCTCAGTATTTTCCTTTGCATTTCTGACTGTAGTTATGTGGGGGAATAACTTATTTGGCCTCAAATTTTCTCCATGTCAAGAAAACTTTATCTCCTTAGACTTAATGACCAAGAAACCAACATCAAATCTTATCAGATAATGCTATGTGCCTCTTGGGTGAAAGCAACTCTTAACAATGTTGTGAGAAGTACTGATAATCCTTTCCTAAACTGGCTGCCACGGAAGTTTCCAGAGGAAACTTAGTGAACCTGGGGCTCCTAGTAACAACTTTGTGTAATTTGGTCTTGTTAAAGTCATGTGGACAAAAAAAGCCAAAGGATTTTAGACTTTCTTAGGAAAAATATGTGACAACAGTTAGAGAACACAGTCTTTCTTTTCTCTATTAGTAAGTGTAGGCTAATCAAAGCTGCAGTGAGAAATAAACTCCAAAATCTCTGTGGATTCACAGAATAAAAGTTACTTTCTTGGGGCCCCTGCGTAGCTCAGTTGAGTGTTCAGCTCTTGATTTCTGCTCAGGCCATGATGTCATGGTTCATGGGATTGAGACCTGCATCCAGCTTTGAGCTGACAGTGTGGAGCCTGCTTGGGATTCTCTCTCCCTCTCTCCCTCTCTCTCTCTGCCCCACCATCAAAAATAAATAAATAAACTTACAAAAAGTTACTTTCTTATTCGAGTCTTCATCTGTATCAGGTTGGATGGCTTTTCTGAGCAGGGCTTTCTATAATTAATGACTTAAGCATTTGGGCTTCTTCCATTTATGTCTGTATTATCTGGGAATGTTCTGATTGCTGTTATATGGATAGGAGGTGGTGCTTACATTCACGTGGGGAAATTTCAAGGCCAAGCCTGAAAGTGGCATATTTCATTTCTACCAACGTTTCCGAGACTGGAATCCAGCCACACATTACAACCTGCAAAATTTAAACACGCCAATAGGGGATGCAATTTTGCATTTCAGTGATTTTATTTTCTGAGGACTTGGATAAAAGAGGAGGGATAGAAGCAGACAGAAGAGAACGTTTGCTTGGATCGGTGAAGGATTGTTATAGGAAGAAAGAAGGACAATGTTAAACCCAGTGATACTACAAATATTACCATTCAGGTAAAGAAACTCAAACTGTTGCTCTGGTTAATACTGTGACTGATCAGCTGGATTCTAAACTTAAAAAAAAAAGTTTTCCATCTTGTCAAGTTGGTCAAAGTAGGGAATATCTGGATAATGTAACAATTACATGTGATTTGAGGCTTTTGCATAGCATATAATCCTCCCTCCTCCCTCCTATCTATCTATCTATCTATCTATCATCCATCCATCCATCCATCCATCCATCCATCCAATCATCTAATCAGTTAGAAAGCCCAAGAAAACAAAACTTTGGTAAATCAAGATTTAGCATCCAAGGTATTGTGTTAGTACTTGTTGTAAACACCTATCATTTGCTATCGAAAGGGGAAATACATTCTGAATATAGTATATATTATATACTATTATAGTAATTTCACGTACCTCAAATGTTTTTTGAGGAGTGTTTCTTTACTTTTTTTCGCTGTGTTCCTTATATTGCATACTCCTCAACTCTAGGCAGAGTCTGGGGTTAGATGAAGCCAGTTATGGGGCTCATCACCTTTGCTATAGTGATTGGTTTAGAAATGGCGTATCATCTAATTTGATCAATAAGAAACACTTGGAAAGACTCATTCTTAAAGTTGTTCCCTCTCGTTCCTTGAAGGTGTGGACATATTGACATTTGGTTCACTTCCATGTTCTCCAACTTACTCCTATTTAATTATTAGCAAACTCAGGAACTACATGGAGAATTCATCTAATTCCTTGGTCTCTCAATTCCTTCATCTCTTCTTCTCCTCTCTATGTGAGATACCACTTCCGTGGTCTGACCCCGGACTTTGTCATTACCAATAAGTGTACCCCTTCCATGATCTCTTTCAATCATCCCATTCTGTGCTAACTCTTGCTATCCTTCTAGCATAATCCATTCTATAAACTCATTTTCAGAACTCCCTTTTCCCCTCCCTTGCATTTGTGGATGAAGCTCAACTTTGTCCACTCCCTTACTGCACTAAAGCAGCTGAACATAGCTGAAGAAAAACACAAGTTGCTGATTGATTTGATTTTAAATCATGACCATAAACTCCACACTGACCCTCAGCTTTTTTGGTAATTCCCCTGTGTTTCCCTATTAACTCTCCCACTCTCCTTGATAATGATTTCATACTTTCTCTTTACTTAAATTGCCAGCATTTTCTTGTCCTTATTTCTCTCTTCTCCTCTGTCACACCTACCCCCTCCCCACGCCTGGTGTCCATGTAATCTGCTTTCCTTCTCATTATTGTGGATTAACTATCTGTGGAAAACCAGCTCCTGCACTGGATTGTAGTTCTCCCCTACCTGAGGATATCATGCCAACAATGCTTTTCTGTCTCTTTTTGTGGTCAAATTTCCCCTCTCCTGAATCCTTCACACCAGCATAGAGACATTCTGTTAATATCTTCTACCTTAAAAACAAACTTGCTTGACCCACATTTCTTTCCAGGGGCTTCCCCTTTTCTCTGCTTCCCTTTTTACCAAAACTCCTTAAAGGGTTGTCTCTGTGTGCAGTATCCATTTGTCCTCCTCTCCATGCCAGTTAACCTTTTCTCTCAACCACACCACATTGCCAAATCCAGTGGTCAATTCTTAATCATCTTATTTGACCCAAGTTGTCCCTCCTCATTCCTTAAAGAACTTTATTTTTCTTTTACAAAACCACTCATTTTGGGTCTTCCTCCTCCCTCATTGGATATTCTTTTTCAAATCCTTTGTTCCTTTCTCCTCATGAACCTGACCTCTATTAGAGTGTCCCTGAGTTTAGTCTTCTGTCTTCCATCCACACCATTCTGGTGGGTGGTCTCATCCAATTTCATGGCTTTAAATGATATCTATTTGTGGAGGATTCTCAAATTTGTTTCAAGCCCAGATATCTCTCCTGTGTTCTATACTTGATATCCTCACTTGGATACCTATAAACGCCTCAACCATTTATAACGATGTAATGACAACACCTAAAAACTACTGGATTGCCTATCCATGAGTCTATCCACCGTAAACCTGCTCGCTATGTATTCGCCCCCATCGCTGTAGATGGAAATCGCATTCTTTCAAGTGTTCAGGCCAAAAACCTTGGTGTCATTCTTAGTTAGTCCTTTTCTTTTACACCCAGCATTCAATCTGTTATCAAAAGCTGCCAACAGTAGTACCAATATATATGCAAACCTGACCACTTCTCATCATCCCTATTTGACCATGCTTGTCCAAACCACCACTGTTTCTCATATGTAAAGACTCTAAACTGGTCTCCTTTCTTCCCCTCCACTTTCTATGGTCTATTCTCCACCTGGAAACTAGAATGACTCTTTTACTACTGTAGTCAGACATTTGATCTTTCTACTTAAAACTTTCAAATGGCTTCTCATTTCACTCAAAAGCCAAAATTTGAAAATGCGCTTTATGGATCAATATGATCTTCCCCCATTCCTCATCAATTCTCTGACCTCATTTCCTATCATTCTTCCTCTTGAACACTGTGCATGTATTATATGCCCTCTCTGCTGTTCCTTGAACACAACAAGAATGCTCTTGCCTCAAGACCTCTGTCCCTGCCACTCCAGATCAATCCATTGTTCTTTTTATCTATTTATCTTCTATCCCTCCCACTTTCTTTCTCTCCATTCACCTCTCTCCCTCCCTCTCTCCATCTATCAATCATTTGGCAGTCTTATTTCTTTCAGTTCTATTGTCAAATATCACATGAGAGAGGTCATCCTTGACAATCCCATTTGAAATAACGAACTGTACAAAAAAAAAAAAAATAAGCTGTACTTTTACCCAAACTTTACTCTCTTCTTTCTTTTCCTGCCTGAATCTTCTCCATGGCAATTACCACTACTTGCTATGTTTATTTTTAATTTTCTATTTTTCCTTACAATAATGTAAGCTTCTTGAGGGACTTCTTTATTCTCTGCTGTTTTTTTTTCCCAGACACTAGAACAGTACCTGGGATGTAGCACATGCTTAATATATATTTGATGAATGAATAAATAAATAAATTCTTCCAAAAGAGCTATAGGGAGAGATATTATTTCTTATCATTGGATACGAATGAGGAAGCTTATAGCCCTAGGAGATATGCTACTATCTTGAGAATGCAAGAGAAGCTTTAGAAAATAAGCCTACATGTTGAAAGTTGAGAAGAAAGAAAGAAAATGTCTTTGATGGACCCTTAAACACCAATTTATCCTTTTGTTCTTGCTAAACTAATTCCAGTTTAATTAGGCATGCACTCCTCTAGGAAAATAAACCTAACTACAGCTCAGGAATAAATCCTAAATACCCAGGGTCTATCTTGGTATCTTATTCCCCTTGTCTAATATTGATATATGATGGGCATGTTACCCAGTGTTCCCATGGAAGAGGAGGGGATGTGTGCTGGGGAGTTCTGGGAAAGGTTTTTCATTCGTCCAAAAAGACACAAGGTGGTCACAAATCCCCATTCATCAACTATCTTGCTATGTCTACATGTAACTGCTGGATATTGTAGTTGCCATTTGGGGACCACAAAAGGAGTTAGCAGAGAAAAATTCTGACATCATGAAGAGTACATGGTGGAAAGAAAAACAATAGGAACCACTATTTTTGTAAAATGTTAAGTTTATTTATTTTGAGACAGACAGAGATAGCACGAGTTGGGGAGAGGCAAAGAGAGACAGAGAACCAAACAGGCTCCGTGCTGCCAGTGTAGTACCCAATGTGGGGCTTGAACTCCTAAAACCATGAGATCATGACCTGAGCTGAAACTGAGTTGGTTGCTCAACTGACCAAGTCACCCAGGCTCCCCAGAACCACTATTTTTGATGATGGAATAGACCTACTGATTTAATCTACCCTAGAGATCCCGTATCTTGAAATTTATGTTATGTAAACAATAGGGTTTTGTTTTTGTTTTTGTTTTTGTTTTTTTGTTTTGTTTTGTTTTGTTTTTTGGTGTTGTTAGATCAGTCGGGTTGGGGTTTTTATTACATGTAGTAAAAGTGCCCTAATCGATACACTAAACTATTTCTCAACTTATCAGTTAGGTCAGATGATAAATTCTTTTTTACTATAAGCTAAATTAAAATGGGTTTTCTTTTACTTGTGACCAGCAGAGCACCTGAGACTGTCATCCAAATGTCCCTTACTAAAACCATACCTGTCCCTAGAATTGGTTTTAGATGTATTTATTTCTCTATACTATGCTTTAGTGTATCCATATTTTTAGTGATTTTGAGCATATGTTCAATGTAGTCACAGCCACCATGATATTACTCACTCTAGGGACACTCCAGTGATTATTTGAGGTTTTTTTTCTGTACAATTTGCATTTGTTGTGTCAGGAATTAACATCCTTGCTTCAGGCCCAGTAGGTAAAAATGGGAGGCAGCAATGACAGACTTTACAAATGTCTGTCTCTAGACCCAACCATTAAGATGGATCTCCAAGCAAGGTGTGCTGACTTCTGTGCTGAGTTCTTATTTTGCATTGAACTAACACATGGTATTGGCAGTCAGAACAGTCTCAGATTGTCACAAGAACCACAAAGGTGCCACCCTGAGAAGGAGACTGCGTTGGCTACCGTATTTTGGTTTGATTTCTACACGGGTTAGAAAAAGCTTCGTCGGATTTGAGACTGCAGGAAAAATTTGGGACCAGGAGATTTGAATCCAAAATCTAAGCATGTCTTTCTCACCTCACCAGAATACTCTTGAAGCAGGACTGATGATACTGGATCCATTAGTCATTCTCCCAACTGGACAGATTTCACCAAACTGTGAAAAATGTAAATAATAAGGGCAATACAGGGTATTTTCCCTAAATCCAACTTCTTCAATTTAAAACCCCATTTTTTTTCCTGAGCCGACTTATTTTTTTCTTTTACGTATGTGTGTTAAAATATCTATTTTCTTGAGGCAATGATGATGATAATAGATGGGAGGTAAGTTTCTGCTTTGGCTTTTTATTTATTTGCATAAATAAACGGTTGATTAAACCGTTATTTATTTGCATAAATAAATGGTGGATTAAAGAGGGTCAGAACTTCTTTTCTGGAAAAGAAGAAACTTCTTTTCTTTTCCACTGAGAAGTAGCGTTTCTTTCCCTTCTTGAAACTACACTGCAACTCCTCGGCCAGTAGAGTGTCCTAGATGTGAAGTGATGATACTTTTGGACTTACTTAAGAGGACTAGAATCTTCCATCCTGGTCTCTTGCAGACCCGAACCATCATGTAAGAAGTTCAACTATCCTTCTAGATGGACCATGTGGAGGGGCTCCGCAAATCCAGGGAGAGAAAGCCCAGCCAAGCCCAGCCTGATGGCTGTCCTTGTCAAAATAATAGGCCTGCGAATGAAACCTTCACAGACCCTTCAAATCAGCCCAGTTTTCAGGTGACTATCACTGCATGATGCTAGCGGACTAGAACCACCACTAGAACAGGAGAACTGGTCAACTGAGCCCGTCCAGAATTTCTGACCTATAAAATCATGAGGTGAGATAGAATGATACTTGTTAAAAGCTACTACATTTTGGGATAATTTGCTACACAGGAATTGATAACGAGAATAATCGGCAGCCCAGCTTTGGGGGCAAATGTTACTTAGGCAGGAAATTAAAATTCTTGGACGTTTATAATGATGATGACCTAGCTTCATAGAAAACAGATGCTATTTCTAAATATAAGAGATTTGTCAAAAACCATATGATACTTAGATAAACACTTAGGAGGAAAAGTATGAGACCCCACCGAAGAAAGCTGTAAAATCTTATTGAAGGACATAGACAAGATCTGGTCACTTGGAAAGAAATTCTATGTTCTTGCTTAGATAGATGGCTTAATAACTCTTAAATATTTTTGTAAAATAAATGAATTAGATGAAATTTAATTAGGATAACTAATTGAAATAATTAATAATTTAATTAAACATTATTTGGGAGATTAGAAATGTTAGACTAGCCGAGAAAAGTATGAAAAAGAATGGTAAGGTAATACTGGCCTCGTTGTTTCTGAATACTTGATTAAAAATCAATTATAGACACAAACTATAAATTCATGAAATCAAAACATTGTGGTAATGGCATAGACATAGAAAAATAAGTCATTAAAACAGAGACCATAGATATAGATCCTCATATACGTGAGAACTAGATTCATAACAATATCTACTGAAATTAAAAACCTACATAGTTAGTACTATCAAGCTGGGGGATAAAAGCACCACTACATGTAAGGCTAGGCGAACATATTATTTAGTGTTGCATTGTTTGCAGGGGTCAAGAAAGTTGGGAAAAAAAGAAATCCATCAGTAGAAGAAGAAGTAACATTGGCTGATCTATACCAGGGAATTCCACTATACAGCCACTAAAAGGCATGAGATCTTTCACAGTCAATTAGAAGAGATTTTTAGGATGGATCATTAAGTAAGAAAAATAAGGAGAGGGAAGTGTACGTAACGTGACGCCATTTCCATGAAACAACAAAAATGCCACTCCACATTACCATGATGTTACCTAATGATTTTATAAGCATGGAAAAATATATGGAAAATATATACAAATTGTTGATCTCATTGGTGGGAAATTGGGCAATGTATCTGGGGGTGGGAACTTAAATGGTAGCATTTCAGAAAACGTTTACATTCTGTACTACTTGACATTTTTTTTCAATTACTTATTCATTATAAAGTGTATGCATGTAATATAAAAAAACAGAAAATTTATTACTTTTTTATTCAGTTTTTAATTCTAATTCCACTATAGTTAACATCCAATGTTAGATTCGTTTCAGGTGTGCAATATACTGATTCTATGCATTACTCAGTGCTCATCATGATAAGTGTTCTCTTAATCCCTATCACCTATTTCACTCATCCCCCCACCCACCTTCTCTCTGGGAACCACAAGTTTGTTCTCTATAGTTAAGAGTCTTATTCCTTGGTTTCTCTATCTCTCTTTCTCCTTTGCTTGTTTGTTCGGTTTCTTAAATTCCACATATGAGTGAAATCACATGGTATTTGTCTTTCTCTGACTTATTTTACTTAGTACTATGCTCTCTAGATCCATCTATGCTGTTGCTAATGGCAAGATTTCATTCCCTTTTATGGCTGAATAATATTCCATTGTGTGTGTGTGTGTGTACACATAAATATACACATGCGTATACCACACCTTCTTTATCCATTCATCTATTGATGGACACTTGGGCTGCTTCCATAATTTGGTTATTGTAAATAATGCTGCAATAAACATAGGGGAGCATGTATCCCCTTTGAATTGATGTTTTTATATATTTTTATATTTTTTAAATTTAAATTTTATTTAGTTAACATACAGCGCAATCTTGGTTTCAGGAGAGAAATTCATTTATTCATCACTTACATACAACACCCAGTGCTTATCACAACAAGTGCCCTCCTTAGTACCCATCACCCACCTGGCCCATCTCCCACTCAACTCCCTCCATTAACCCATAGTTTATTCTCTATCATTAAATGTCTCTTGTGGTTTGTTCCCCTCTCTACTCTTCCCCCCTTCCCATAGATGCCCTTGTTTTGTTTCTTAAATTCCACATATGAGTGAAATCATATGGCATTTGTCTTTCTCTGATTGACTTATTTCACTTAGCATAATACATTCTAGCTCTATCCACATTATTGCAAATGAAATGCAAGATTTCATTCTTTCTTATGGCTGAGTAATATTCTATTGTGTGTATGTGTGTATGTATGTGTGTGTGTGTATCTCCTTTATCCATCGGTCAATGGACATTTGTGCTTTCTCCATAGTTTGACTATTGTTGATGGTGCTGCTATAAACATTGGGATACATGTACTTCTTCAAATTTGTATTTTTGTACCCTTTGGGTAAAGGCCTAATAGTGCAATTGCTGGATCATAGGGTGGTTCTATTTTTAGTTTTTTTATTTTTTAATTTTTAATTTTTTAAAATTTATATCCAAATTAGTTAGCATATAGTGCAACAATGATTTCAGGAGTAGATTCCTTAATGCCCCTTACCCATTTAGCCCATCCCCCCTTCCAAAACCCCTCCAGTATCCCTAAGTTTGTTCAACATATTTATGAGTCCCTTATGTTTTGTTCACCTCCTTGTTTTTAAATTATTTTTGTTTCCCTTCCCTTATGTTCATCTGTTTTGTCTCTTAAAGTCCTCATATGAGTGAAGTCATATGATTTTTGTCTTTCTCTGACTAATTTCATTTAGCACGATACCTTCCAGTTCTATCCACGTAGTTGCAAATGGCAAGATTTCATTCTTTTTGATTGTCGAGTAATACCATTGTATGTAGCTACCACATCTTCTTTATCCATTCATCCATCGATGGACATTTGGGCTCTTTCCATAGTTTGGCTATTGTTGATAGTGCTGCTATAAACATGGGGGTGCATGTATCCCTTCGAAACAGCACACCTGTATTTCTTGGACAAATGCCTAGTAGTGCAATTGCTGGGTTATAGGGTAGTTCTATTTTTAGTTTTCTGAGGAACCTCCATACTGTTTTCCAGAGTGGCTGCACCAGCTTGCATTTCCACCAACAATGCAAAAGTGATCTTCTTTCTCTGCTTCCTTGCCAACATCTGTTGTTACCCGAGTTTTTAATGTTAACCATCCTGACAGGTGTGAGGTGGTATCTCATTGTGGTTTTGATTTGTATTTCCCTGGTGATGAGTGATGTTGAGCATTTTTTCATGTGTCGGTTGGCCATCTGGATGTCTTCTTTGGAGAAGTGTCTATTCATGTCTTTTGTCCATTTCTTCACTGGATTATTTGTTTTTTTGGGTGTTGAGTTTGGTAAGTTCTTTGTAGATTTTGGATACTAACCCTTTATCTGATATGTCATTTGCAAATATCTTCTCCCATTCCGTCGGTTGCCTTTTAGTTTTACTGATTATTTCTTCGCTGTGCAGAAGTTTTTATTTTGATGAGGTCCCAATAGTTCATTTTTGCTTTTGTTTCCCTTGTCTCCAGAGACGTGTTGAATAAGGAGTTGCTGCAGCCAGGATCAAAGAGGTTTTTGCCTGCTTTCTCCTCGAGGATTTTGATGGCTTCTTGTCTTACATTTCCTCCATTTTGAGTTTATTTTTGTGTATGGTGTACGAAAGTGGTCTAGATTCATTCTTCTGCATGTCGCTGTCCAGTTTTCCCAGCACCACTTGCTGAAGAGACTGTCTTTATTCCATTGGATATTCTTTCCTGCTTTGTCAAAGATTAGGTGGCCATACATTTGTGGGTCCATTTCTGGGTTCTCTATTCCATTGATTGGAGTGTCTGTTCTTGTGCCAGTACCATACTGTCTTGATGACCACAGCTTTGTAGTATAGCTTGAAGTCCGGGATTGTGATGTCTCTTGCTTTGGTTTTTTCAAGATTGCTTTGGCTATTCAGGGTCTTTTCTGGTTCCATACAAATTTTAGGATTATTTGTTCTAGCTCTGTGAAGAATGCTGGTGTTATTTTGATAGGAATTGCATTGAATATGTAGATTGCTTTGGGTAGTATCGACATTTTAACAATATTTCTTCTTCCTGTTTGGGAGCATGGAATCTTTTTCCATTTTTTTTTTTTTGTGTCTCTTTCAATTTCTTTCATCAGCTTTCTATAGTTTTCAGTGTATAAATTTTTCACCTCTTTGGTTAGACTTATTCCTAGGTTTTCATGGTTTTTGGTGCAACTGTAAATGGGATTGATTCCTTGATTTCTCTTTCTATTGCTTCATTGTTGGAGTATAAAAATGCAACCAATATCTGTGCGTTGATTTTATATCCTGCAACTTTGCTGAATTCATGAATCAATTCTAGCAGTTTTTTTTTTGTGGAATCTTTTGGGTTTTCCATATAGGGTATCATGTCATCTGTGAAGAGTCAAAGTTTGACCTCCTCTTGGCCGATTTGGGTGCCTTTTATTTCTTTGTGTTGTCTGATTGCAGAGGCTAAGACTTCCAATACTATGTTGAATAACAGTAGTGAGAGTGGACATCCCTGTCTTGTTCCTGACCTTAGGGGGAAAGCTCTCAGTTTTTCCCCATTGAGGATATTAGTGTTGGGTCATTCATATATGAATTTTATGATCTCTAGGTATGGTCCTTCTATACCTACTTTCTTGAGGGTTTTTTTCAAAAAATGATGCTGTATTTTGTCAAATGCTTTCTCTGCATCTATTGAGAGGATCATATGGTTCTTGTCCTTTCTTTTATTGATGTGATGAATCACGTTAATTGTTTTGCGGATATTGAACCAGCCCTGCATCCCAAGTATAAATTCCACTTGGTCGTGGTAAATAATTTTTTAAATGTATTGTTGGAGCCAGTTGGCTAATATCTTGTTGAGGATTTTTGCATCCATATTCATCAGGGAAATTGGTCTATACTTCTCCTTTTTAGTGGGGTCTCTGTCTGGTTTTGGAATCAAGGTAATGCTGGCTTCATAGAAAGAGTTTGGAAGTTTTCCTTCCATTTCTATTTTTTGGAATAGCTTCAAGAGAATAGGTGTTAGCTCTTCCTTAAATGTATGGTAGAATTCCCCTGGAAAGCCATCTGGCCCTAGACTCTTGTTTTTTGGCAGATTTTTGATTATTAATTTGATTTCCTTACTGGTTATGGGTCTGTTCAAATTTTCTATTTCTTCCTGTTTCAGTTTCGGTAGTGTATATAGAAGTTTGGTAGTTCTAGGAATTTGTCCATTTCTTCCAGATTGCCCATTTTATTGGCATATAATTGGTCATAATATTCTCTTATTATTGTTTTTATTTCTGCTGTGTTGGTTGTGATCTCTCTTCTTTCATTCTTGATTTTATTTGTCTGGGTCCTTTCCTTTTTCTTTTTGATCAAACTGGCTAGTGGTTTATCAATTTTGTTAATTCTTTCAAAGAACCAGCTTCTGGCTTCATTGATCTGTTCTACTGGTTTTTTTTTTTGGTTTCGATAGCATTAATTTCTGCTCTAATCTTTATTATTTCCTGTCTTCTGCTGGTTATGGGTTTTATTTGCTGTTCTTTTTCCAGCTCTTTAAGGCGTAAGGTTAGGTTGTGTAGTGTATCTGAGATCTTTCCTCCTTCTTTAGGAAGGCCTGGATTGCTATATACTTTCCTTTTATGACCGCCTTTGTTGCGTCCCAGAGGTTTTGGGTTGTGGTGGTATCATTTTCATTGACTTCCATATACTTTTTAATTTCCTCTTTAACTGCTTGGTTAGCCTATTCATTCTTTAATAGGATGTTCTTCAGTCTCCAAGTATTTGTTACCTTTCCGAATTTTTTCTTGTGGTTGATTTCGAGTTTCATAGTGTTGTCGTCTGAAAATATGCACGGTGTGATCTTGATCTTTTTGTACTTACTTAGGGCTGATTTGTGTCCCAGTATATGGTCTTTTCTGGAGAACGTTCCATGTGCACTGGAGAAGAATGTATAATCTGCTGCTTTAGGATGAAATGTTCTGAATATATCTGTTAAGTCCATCTGGTCCAAAGTGTCATTCAAGGCCATTGTTTCCTTGTTGATTTTTTGATTAGATGATCTGTCCATTGTTGTGAATGGGGTGTTTCAGTCTCCTACTATTATGGTATTACTACCGATGAGTTTCTTTATGTTTGTGATTAATTGATTTATATATTTGGGTGCTGTCACATTGGGCGCATAAATGCTTACAATTGTTAGGTCTTCTTGGTGGATAGACCCCTTGATTATGATATAATGCCCTTCTGCATCTCTTGATACAGTTTTTATTTTAAAGTTTAGATTGTCTGATATAAGTATGGTTACTCTGGCTTTCTTTTGTTGATGATTACCATGATATATGGTTCTCCATCCCCTTACTTTCAACCTGAAGGTGTCTTTAAGTCTACAGTGGGTCTCTTGTAAACGGCATATAGATGGATCTTGTTTTCTTATCCATTCTGTTACCCTATGTCTTTTGATTGGAGCATTGAGTCCATTGACGTTTAGAGTAAGTACTGAAAGGTATGAATTTATTGTCATTACGTTTCTTGTAGAGTTGGAGTTGCTGGTGGTGTTCTCTGGTCCTTTCTAATCTTTGTTGCTTTTGGTATTTATGTATGTATGTATGTATGTATGTTTTCATCTTTTCTCCCCTCAGAGAGTCCCCCTGAAAATTTCTTGCAGGGCTGGTTTAGTGGTCACAAACTCCTTTAATTTTTGTTTGTCTGGGAAAATTTTTATCTCTCCTTCTATTTTGAATGACAGCCTTGCTGGATAAAGAATTCTTGGCTGCATATTTTCCTGATTCAGCACATTGAATATATTCTGCCACTCCTTTCTGGCCTGCCAGGCTTCTGTGGATAGGTCTGTTGCAAACCTGATCTGTCTTCCCTTGTAGGTTAGGGACTTTTTTTCCCTTGCTGCTTTCATGATTCTTTCCTTGCCTGAGTATTTTGTGAATTTGACTATGATATGCCTTGTTGATGGTCGGTTTTTGTTGAATCTAATGGGGGTCCTCTGTGCTTCCTGGATTTTGATGTCTGTGTCTTTCCCAGGTTAGGAAAGTTTTCTGCTATGATTTGCTCACATAACCCTTCTACCCCTATTTCTCTCTCTTCCTTTTCTGGTACCCCTATGATTCTGATGTTGTTCCTTTTTAACGAGTCACTGATTTCTCTAATTTTTAAATCGTGCTCTTTTGCCTTAATCTCCCTCTTTTTTTCTCCTTCGTTATTCTCTATAAGTTTGTTCTCTATATCGCTGATTCTCTGTTCTGCCTCATCCATCCTTGCCCTACAGCATCCACCTGTGATTGCTCAGTTATAGCATTTTTTATTTTATTCTGACTAGTTTTTACTTCTTTTATCTCTGCAGAAAGGGATTCTAATCTATTTTCGACTCCAGCTCGTATTCTTATTATTGTGATTCTAAATTCTGGTTCAGACATCTTGCTTGTTTCTGTGTTGGTTTAATCCCTGGCTGTCGTTTCTTCGTGCTCTTTATTTTGGGGTGAATTCCTTTGTTTTGTCATTTCGAAGGGAGAGAGGGAATTAATGAGGTAGAAAAATTATAATTAAAATATATTAAAATTAAAAAAACATTAAAATAAAAAAACACACAAAAATCAATTGAATAAATGATGCTGGATATAGGTGTGTTTTGGTCTGGGTGTTGAAAGTGGTTTGACAGATTAGAGAAAAAAAGGGGGGGAAGGAAATCGTTTGAGAATTTGAAAAAATGAATACACTGAAGTAGACTAAAATGAGATGATGGGAGTAAAATAGAATTTGAAAAAATTTACACAAAAGTGAAGAATATAGTAGAAAAAATTAAACAAAAATATTTTTAATAAAAATAAAAAATAAAAATGAATTTTTTCTCTTTCTGTATTCAAGAAAAAGAAAAGAAACAAAAAAAGAAAAAAAAGGGAAAAAAGAAATCTTTTGAAAATTGGAAAAAGTGAATACACTGCAGTAGACTAAAATGAAATGTTGGAAGTAAAATAGAATTTGAAAAAATTTACATAAAAGTAAAAAATATAGTATAAAAAATTAAGGAAAATTTTCTTTAATAGAAATTGAAGGCAAAAATGATGTTTTTCTCTTTCTGCATTCATGAAAAAGAGAAGAAATGAATAAGAGAAAAAAGAAAAAAAGAAATCATTTGAAAATTTGAAAAAGTCAATACACTGAAGTAGACTAAAATAAAATGATGGAAGTAAAATAGGATTTGAAAAAATTTACACAAAAGTAAAAAATATAGTAAAAACATTAAAAATATTTTTAATAAAAATTGAAAATAAAAATGATTTTTTTTCTCTTTCTGTATTCAAGAAAAAGCAAAGAAGTGAAAAAAGGAGATAAAATTACGTAGATGGACCTGCTAACAGATTGAAATAGGACTGAAATAACTTTGTTTTCCACCAGAAGTCAGACTGTGAAGCACTTTATAGTCCATAAACTAAGTAGGCGGTGAGACTTCTGTTCTTGAAGAGCAAGGTTGGCCCAGTTGGGCGGAGTTCAGTGTAACGGCTCCGTTCTTCACTAGATGGCGCTGCTAGCCTACCGGGGTGAATTGTTCTGGCACCGGTAGGTGCGTATGTGTATGAGCGGGAGCAGGGAAAATGGCGTCACCCAGCTACCCAGTCTCTAGTATTGGTACTCTGTTCCTCGGGTCAGCAATCATGCACCCGTCCTCTGTCTTCAGCTTTTGCCCACTCCCCGCTTTTTCACTCTCTGTGACCAGGCCCAGGCAGTACCTCTCTCCCGAGCTTTGTCTCAGATGCGGCTGTTTTCCCCAGCCCCTTACTTCTGAAGAACTGCGGCTTTGACCTGTTCTGCCACTCTGCGGGAGGGTCTCACTGAGCAATGGCTGGGTGCCAGCCACACCCAGGAATGATTGGGTACTGTGCTGCTTCCGGTGCCCAGAGACTGCGGCCAGGTGCCAGTCCGCCCCAGAAAAAGTTCGCGAGATAGTGAAGCAGCAGCGTTTCAGGGATTATGGAAAATCACAACACACATCTGGCACCAGGCTTCACCCTTAACGACCTTGTTCCAGCACCAGCGAATATGGCCATTCTCTGGGGTCTGCTGGGCCCTGGTGGCTTCACAGCCTCTACCAAATATCCACCGCTTTTCCCTGTGTGGCCCAACAACCTCCTGGACCCAACTCTACTCCTTGGCATTCGCCCTTCCCACCAGAGTACTGCCAGGTATCGAGCTGCGGAGTTGCAGACTTTGTGCTCTCCTTGTTTAACGTCTTAATGAAATTTAAACCCTCTCCTTTCTCCTTTCTCCATTTTTAGTTTAGTCCCTGAAGTTATTTTCAATTTTCCACTTTCTCTCCAGCTGCTTTTGGGGAGGGGTGCTTTTCCCGTATTCTCCCCCCCCCTTCCCGTCTCCATCCTCTCTCTGCCCGCAAAAGCACCTCCCTGCCTCCGGCAGCTTCTCGCTCCCCAAGTTCACCTCTCCGTACCGCGTACCTGCTGGATTCTGTGGCTCAGGTTGTGCAGATTGTTGTGTTAATCCTCCAATCAGTTTTCTAGGTGTGCAGGATGGTTTAGTGTTGGTCTGGCTGGATTTCATGGACTGGAGACACACAAAAAACTTCCATGCTGTTCTGCCATCTTGGCTTCTCCCATTTTTAGTTTTTTAAGGACACTTCATTCCATTTTCCAGAATGGCTGCACCAGTTTGCATTCCCACCAACAGTGCGATAGGATTCCCTTTCTCCACATCCTCACCAACACCTGTTGTTTTTTTGTGTATTGTTAATTATAGTCATTCTGATAAGCATAAGGTAGTATCTCATCATGGCTCTGATTTGTATTTCCCTGATGATGAGTGATGTTGAGCATCTTTTCATATGTCTGTTGGCCATCTGGATGTCTTCTTTGGAAGAGTGTCTCTTCATGTCTTCTGTCCATTTCCTATCTTGGTTGTTTTTTGGGTGTTGAACTTGATAAATTCTTTATAGATTTTTGGATATTAACCCTTTATCAGATATGTCATTTGCAAATATCCTCTCCCATTCTGTAGGCTGCCTTTTAGTTTTGTTGAATGTTTCCTTTGCTGTGTAGAAGCTTTTTGTCTTGATGAGGTCCCAAACCATCAAAATCCTAGAGGAGAGCACAAGCAGAAACCTCTTTGACCTTGGCCAGGGCAACTTCTTATCAGACATGTCACCAAAGGCAAGGGAAACAAAAGTGGTTTTGTATTTTTTGGGTAAATATCCACTAGTAAGATTACTGGATCATAGGATAGCAGAAAAGTCATTTTAATACACATTTAGGAAATAAACCTTAAATACACATTGACTATCAAAGTATATGCAATCTACATGTAATCTAAAAAAAAACCTAGGAGAGTTATATTAATTGTCAGAAATAAAAAGTGATTTGAAAAATAGACTAATTCATTCCAGAAGAATCAAGCGAATCCTATTTTTAATTATTAAGTACTACCATTTGTTCCAAATATCAACAAATCCCAAAGGTTGATTAATTAAAACATGAAATAGTGACTAACATTAAAAAAATTTTTTTAATGTTTTATTTATTTTTGAGAGAGAGACAGAGCATGAGTGTGGGAGAGGCAGACACACACACACACACACACACACACACACACACACACACAGAATCCAAAGCAGGCTCCAGACTCTGAGCTGTCAGTATAGAGCCTGATGCGGGACTCAAACTCACAAACGGTGAGATCATGATCTGAGCTGAAGTCAGACGCTTAACTATGGGGCCAGGCGCCCCAGTAGTGACTAACATTTTTATAAAGCTGGTTGTTTCACATAAATGTCACCTAGACAATTTTGTGAGTGGCATCCTGTCTACATGCATCTACCAATCGCAGCCCCAGTTCCAGAAACCCACACATCATCAGAAGTTTATAAATGATGCGACACTAAAACATCTCAAATGGGAATCTGCACCTGCACATTAAAAGTAAAAGATGTAAAAAGGAAAACTTTAGCTTCTATAAATAAATGGCGGGAAAAAAAATCTTTGTTAAATGGTGAGCTAAAGAGAATATCCTCATCTGTAAGCATTAGCCAGATGTGAGTGCCTCCTTGGTAGGTGTGCTTGCTAAACAGATGATTCTGGAACTGCCAAAGAACTCCCCTGTGGCTGGAAGGAAGGGAAGAAGGTTCGGGTGGACATGCTGTCACAAAGATGTTCTCATTAAATGTGATTGATTGATTGATAGACTGTCTCGTTTCACAAAATTTGAGTAAAATTTGAGTAAGAAAGTGAGTAAGACTGCTGTAACTAAGTGAGGTATTGGGACCTTAGGAGGACAGGGTAAAGATAAGTAGGACATGGCCGCATAGCATAGAAAAATGTATATAGAGTTATAAACAAGAATATTACAATCATACTGAGTATGAAACCCAAATTGGTAACACTTTCTTTGGGAAGATGGCTTCTGACATACTCCTGAAATCCTATAGGATAGGTTGAACATATCTCATGTTAACCATACACACTTGACTGATAATTAAATCAGTTTTATTTCTAGAGTTGGGCTTTATTAGAGTCCATCAATTTGTCAGGTTCTATTACCTCCCAATAGGTGTTCAGTGATTTAAAGAAATGAATTGACAAGCTCCAGGCCATTTCTACGAGCACGAGCTGCCAAGACTTTCCAAATTGCAGCGGGAGTCTCAACAGAGGAAAGAGAGTGAAAGCAAAATGGTCTCCACTGGAACATTCTGTCCTTGCAACTCACAGTGTGTTTAGGAGTAGGAAGTTAATTAGCTTTTTTTTTCCATTATGGGCATGGCAACAACAAAAGTCTTCGATCCTCAGGCTTTCTGATCAATCTTCTATTAGAAGCCAAAATTTTCAGAGTGGGGTCAAAATCTATCTTTGATTTACATCAATTCCTATTTACTGGAACATACTCAGTGATTTATTTTTTTAAAGTATATTTATTTATTTATTGAGAGAGAGTGAGAGAGAGAGAGAACATGAGCAGGGGATAGACAGAGAGAGAGGGAGAGAAAGAATCCTAAGGAGGTTCCGTGCTGTCAGTATGGAGCCTAGACATGGGGCTCGATCTCACACACCATGAGATCATGACCTGAGCTGAAATCAAGAACTGAGTGCTTAACTGACTGAGCCACCCAGGTATCCCTAACATAGTCATTGAAAAAAAGGCACAGGCCTGTGATAACAAAATGCCACAGACTGGTTTAAAGGACAGACAATTTATTTTCTCATAGTTCTGAGGCTGGAAAGTCCAAGATCAAAGTGATGGCAGAGTTGGTTTCTTCTCAAGTTTCTTTCCTTGGCTTGTGGACGGCCATCTTCTTGCTGTGTACATAGCCTCTCCTCTGTGCCACTGTTTCACTGGTATCTTTTGTCTTACAAGGACATGGGTCTTCCTGGATTAGAGCCCCACCCTTTTGACTTCCTGTAACCTCAATTTCCTCCTTAAGACCCTATTTCAAATAGGTCCCATTTCATATTTGGGGTTAAGGCTTCAACACATGAACTTGAGGATGAGGGGAAACACAGTTCAACCCATAACAACATCTGTCTCTCTTTCCCTTTCTCTCTCTACTTCACTTATTTTTTTGTGTGGCTTCTGCTAATCCTAAATTTTTTGGGGGGTAGTTCCACACATTTTCTCAGAGCCAAAAAATGGGTATATCTATTGCCCCCAGTTGAGTTCTTCAGATTAATGCTATGCATTAGAAAGGAAAGTTAACTGGAACAGAGGGGGAGCATGTCTAGGTCCTGTCTAGGGGGTGTTCAAAGGGTGCCTTTTTTTTAACCCCTCCTTTTATTGGGAGGATGGGAAGTTTCATTTTGATTTAAAGAGCTCTTGTAGATTGCAAACAAAAATTTCCAGCAAAATCTCTCGTTTTTTGGCGTTTCATCCACGTTAATTCTTTTTGCTTTGCTTTCATTAACTTTGTTAAGATACTGTCATTGAAAAGAGATTTCTGAGAAGTGCAAGTACATTTGAAAAAAATCAAAATATCTCCTAAAGCAGAAATGGGCATCATAATTGCCAGTGATGAGCCAGACGTAATTCTAAACAGTCTCAATTGTATCATGGATGCTGTTGTCCTAAGAATTTCTGAGACATGGACAGGGCAAGCAGATCTCTTAGTACTGCAGACAGCTAGTGTTTGCTTTCATCAGGATTATATTTCTTTTTATTTTTTGTTTTAGACACAGAGAGCAAGCATGAGTGGGGGAGAGGGGCAGAGAGAGAGAGAATCCCAAGTAGGCTCCACACGCAGCATGGAGCCTGATGTGGGGCTTGATTCACGATGCCAGGATCAAGACCTGAGGTGAAATCAAGAGGCCGACTCAACTGACTGAGCACCCAAGTGCCCCTCCAACCAAGATTGTATGAATTTATGATGATTCTGTGTGTGTGTGTGTGTGTGTGTGTGTGTGTGTGTGTTGGGGGTTTTTTTGTTTGCATATTTTCTCAAGTCTCAGATAAATATTTGCTCACTTGCATCCTGTTAGGCACATTGACTTCTTTCCCTTATTCTTTGGATCTGCAGGCATGCAGTTCTTAGAGCAATTCAATATTTCTCCATCTTTTTTTTCCTTCGTGCCACCCTTACTGCCACAAGCAGGAATTCAGAGATATGAACACACAGGACGTGTGCCACATTATACCAACAAATGCTTCCCCCTAGAGCCATCGGCTCAGCTGCCTATAATTCCCTGGAAGTCCCATTGTTTTCCGTGTAAATCAGCTTGTTTGTATGTTTTGTTTTGTTTTAAACATAGAAATCTGGTTTCTAGCTAGCTGGTTTTGCTAGATTGGAGAAATTACCCTCAGAAAGACTAGAGGGGACATAGGAAATTTATCTATTGACTGAACTTTGTAAGCAGCAGTCCACAGAGGTAATTTACATTAAAGAAAAAGCAGCATGGGGCTGCCCTGGGATTTACAGGCACTTTTGTGAGAAAGGGAAATATCGTACATCCGACTAAAATGGATTGAATGGTTCAATGCACACGGCGTTCTTTTCATCGGTGACCAGTTAGAAAAATCCAGCAAGCGAGAAATGAAACGCTGCTTCGGTTTAAAATTGAAACCTCTCAGATACATTTAACACTTATCTCAAGTATCAAAGATTTTTATGTTCAAAATATACCGAGCTGGAGTAACAGGGGAGCACAGTATACTACAGACCTGGTTAGTTGACCTATCTGTCCTCATCAAGTTTGTAATTCGGTGCAAATAGGCAAAGAAATATTTGGAACAAAATAGCTTAGAATTTACAAAGAGCACATGTATTTGTATGCGCTTCAACCTCTTCAGATAAAGCAGTGTTAGGGAGTCACAGAGCAGAGTGAAAGTGAAAGCCATGTTTCCTGACACTTGATGCCCACAAAACTCTGGGACTCAGGTAGGTCTGTTGAGGTGTTGAAACTCAGAGTAAGCAAAAGGGAGAGTTAAGTGGAACAGAGCGGGCAGTGGGTTGGTAATGGCTAGGTGGTGTTGAAAAGTCGCTTGAAAAATTTTTGTTTTGGGACGCCTGGGTGGCTCAGTTGGTTAGGCATCTGACTCTTGAGTTCGGCCCAGGTCATGATCTCATGTTGTGAGTTTGAGCGCCATGTCGGGCTTTGTGGTCGCTGCCTGGGATTCTCTCTCTCTCTCTGCCCTTCCCCTGCTTGCTCGCTCTCTCAAAATCAATCGATCGATCAATCAATAAAAATTTTTTGTTGTTGTTTGGGGGGTAATTCGTAGGCTTTATGACTCCATGAGCCTTTGTAGACCATCGTGATTTTCACAACATTTGTTATCCATTGCCTGACTGTTAGTAGGCTTTTAATACATGTTAATTTCCTCCCCTACGTCCTTACCTCTTGGAGGTCTTGGTTTTAGAGAAGCCAGCAAGGAAGTAACAGAAATCAACTGGGTTAACTTAGGTTTTGGCTGGTAGATCTTTTCTATTTCCTATATATTTTTAATATAACTGTGTGATCACTTATTTTATAGACACATATACCACATAGTATGTATGTGGATATGTGTGTAGGTGTGTGCTGATACGATATCGATGTGAGGTTTTGGTAATCTGTATTTTTTATTACAAACAAAGGGACTGAGATTTTAAAATAATGAATCCTAAATTTCCTAGGTGTAGGATCGAAAGTACTGGGTCAGCACAGGAGAATACAGAATCTCAGAATGTCATTCTGAAAGGGGACCTAGAGATCACCGGTCTAATCCCTCCTCATCATTTTTCAGATGAAGAAATAAGGACTGATAAGATGAGTTGATTTGCCTTAACTTGTCTGTGTCAGTGTCCTCAATGGTGGCAAATCTTTTTTTTTTTAATGTTTATTTATTTTGGAGAGACAGAGCACGAGCAGGATAGGGGCAGAGAGCAAGAGAGACAGAATCCGAAGCAGGCTCCAGGCTCTGAGCTGTCAGTACAGAGCCGGTCGCGGGGCTCAGACTCACGAACTGCGAGATCCTAACCTGAGCCAAAGTCAAACATTTAACCGACTGAACCACCCAGGCGCCCCTCGGGAAATCTTTACTGGAAACCATGAAAAGTTATTTGCAGCTAGTTCTAATGGACATGTCATCGATCACATTAGATAACAGTCTTGGATCAAAGCTTTTCATGAAGCTCAGAGCAACCCCTAAGACAATGCCCCGTTCTGCCTTCCCTCCCTGCTCCCACCACCTTGGAAGAAAAAAATGGCAAAAACCTTTAAAATAACAATTGTATGACTAGAAGGACACGTCCACCTTTCCAAGAGGTTTATTTTGAAAGACGACTCCAATTTGGACGCGTAAGTTTCCGTGTCTGTGTGTGTCTATTTTTTGTTTGCTTTAATTAGGGACATCATTGGGGTTTCGTCTCATGTAGGAGGATGGCCTCGAACGTTAGGCAAATACCCCTTCATCATTGATTTCTTTTGCGTCCCAGTTGCGTAGCCAAGAACTCATAGATGGAAAACAAACAAACAACACTCTTCCTCCTTTTTTTAAAGTTTGAGTGTATTTGAGGCACAGCGTTACATTATTTTCAGGTATACAATATAGTGGTTTGATTTCTCTGTATGTTATGCCACACGTGTGGTTACCATCTGTCACCATACAACGCGCTTACAATATCAATGACTATATTCCCTGTGCTCTGCCTTTTTTTCCTGTGACATTCATTCCAGAACTGGAAGCCTGTGCCTCCCACTCCCCTTCACCCATTTCACGCCTCCTCCGCCCTCTCTTCTCTCACATCCATCAGTGCGTCCTCTGTATTTATAAGTTTGATTCTGCTTTTGAAAACTCCTTCCTTGTTTGTAGAGCAGCGAAGAAACAAGATGTTGTTCTCTGATTATTTTTAACTATTTTAATAATATTCTTGGTAAGCAACTCTAAGTGAAAGATCTAAAAATAGGTTCAATTTCGGCGGCTTATTTACAATTAGCTTCAGAAGTCTTCTTAGAATGTCATTTTCCAATTGCCTGCAAATCAAAACATATTTATAGGTAACTCAGAGAATGTATAATGCCTTACTGTAATTTTGTTTGGTAAGTTGGTAACATTTTTGTTTCCACCTGTAAAAAATCAATTCCACGAATCTATCAGAGTAAGTGTATTTTGTCATTTACCATTTCCAACAGAGCAGAGATAGCTGAGTGCCCAGTATCTATTTTCCCCTTCTTCCTGGGCAGTGTGCCCTGCTGGAGAAAAAAGTAAGAACAACCGATATTTCTTCCCCTAGGCCAATGAAACATAAGCTGAAGACGTCTGGAAAGTGTCTTCAAAGGCTCATGTCCTTTGGTGCTTACCCTTTTCCTTCTATCAGCCGCCTGGAATGTAGTTGTGATAACTGGAGTTCTGGCAGTTCTCTTGACACAAGAGGTAACATCTAGGATAGATAGCAGTGCCATATATGGTCGATTAGAAAGAGAGATGGAACTTGGGTCCCTGACGATAGCCCCGGAGTGCCTACCTTTAGGTTTCTTTTATATGAAAGACAAATACTTGTATGTTTCTACATCACCATCACCTTCAACTTTCTTCTCTATGCAGTGGGATACCATCTTTTTATATGCTAAGCCCTATTTCCCCACTTTTTTGCCAGCTCAAGAAAGTCTTATGGCGATCTGCTTCTTGTCATCAAAATCCAGTCACTTAACCAACTCTTTTACCAGATCTCTGCTACTACGCCTTTGGCCCATCGTTGCAACCTCGCTAATCTGCCTGATCCTGTCTCCCTCACGACTTGGTTTCAATCTATTTGCAATTTTTTCTTACTAAAGATGTTTTGATGCTCTCTATTGGACATATTCACATTTAGGCATAGATGTTGCAAAAAACTGATTCCAGAAGAGGGGAAACACAGTGCCAGCTTACAGCCCACAAACATGGAAGGTTCTTTCTTATTCCGAATTCTGCTCACATCAGAGTGTGTTGCAGTCCGTGCAGCTGTGCCTGTGTTTTTGCATGTTTGTAGTTTGTTATTTCCACATGTAAAAATACAGTTAAAAATAAAAAATGAGCGGAACAAAGTAGAAATAGGAATGGGAAAGAGGAAACTCAGAGAGAGCTTGAAAATCCCACACTTCAGAAGGGTTAAATAATTTTGATGAAGGATGATACAATAAGCATTTCAAAAATAATAGGAGTGATTTAATCTCTGAGAGAATAGTGCATGACAGTGGCTATTTAGCATTCAGGAGTGTTTAATCCACTGAAAATCTCTGAGTTACCAGAATTATGAAATCTCACTTTATGCCTACAGAGAACTTGGATTTAAATAAAGATAAATGGGGGCCAGGGATGTAGGGGCATGGGCTTCTCACCAAGAGATGTTTCTACTACTTAAAAATGTTTTCACTATTCTCATTTTAGATATTTTCAGTATACAATAATGTTCAGGAAGATCACTCATTCATTCAACGAGAGTCACCTCTCCTAAGTCCTTGGTTTTGATCAGAGATATATTCTTAATTACTAAATATAAGGAAAGTCCTCAAATTTTATCTTACCAGCTTGTGACTACAAGGAAGGCAATATTTCATTTAATACCTACATTACGATGACTTGGAGAACTTATATGCCAATTTAGTTGGGCATCCAGTATCTTTTTCCTAGGGTTCCTTTCTGTGTTCTAAGAACACTTAGAGTGTTTTGTTTTGTTTTGTTTTGTTTTTAGTTATCAGTGATTATTGCATGCTAAGGATTTTGGTCACCAATTTCAATATGTGGGGGTTGATAAGGGAGCATGAGGCAAGCTGAGGGCCAAACACGAGCTAGCACTCCACCCCCTTCTAATGGGATATGTGTGATATTCCACAGGCATGCCTGGCTGCCCAAGAACAAAGGAAGGGAAAGAAAAATGGTTAACTGATAGAGATCATAGTCAGATAGGACTTGAATCTCTATCAGTTTACAAATGTCTTAAAAGGCAATCTTATCAATAGCCAAATGCCCAGAAACCTATGGACTCAGTTTCCTGGAGCCCTAATATCACCTTCCCCTCTACAGTATGTGGGGAACAAAGGTGGGAAGGAAATGGCAGATAGAATTAAATTTCTTTATAACCTGCAGCCCATTGACAAATAGTTGAGACAAATACAGAGTATAACCTTTCTCCAGGAACCCCCTACTGTCCTAATGTTAATGCCTTACTAGAGGAAAAACAACCTTACCTTGACAATAGCCAGGGAGGGCCCTGACATTTTATGAGTCTTCTTTAGTATATCAAAGTCCTTCTGGAGGCCTCCCTTTTAACTTTACCTCCCCCAACTCCATAGTTGATAACCAGTCACTCTTCACAACCCCAGTGCAGCTCTTTCTGCCTGAGGGTCCTGTCCCCGTGCTTAAATAAAATCACCTTTTTGCACCAAAGACATCGTCAAGAGTTCTTTCTTGGCTCTGGACCCCCACCATTCCAAAACCCCATCGGGGTGGTGGGGATTCCTACACCAAGCAATTCTCCAACATCAGCTGGGTGCCCTAAAATTTGTCAAAAATTGAGAAATAACAGGAGTAAAATCAATGAGTCACCAAAGTAGTAATTAGTAAAATTTTATTGTGCACACACCAGAAGACAGTTTACAACTGAGAACATTCCAACCAAAACATGGAACGAGACTCAGGGGTATATTGTTGTAAAGCAGCTTCTTTACTGAGAAGGCAGTGACTGTTTATTCTTCACAGTGATTGGTTATAATATTAGAATATTTTTTCTTTAAAAAATGTTTTTTTTTATTGAGTAATCTGTATGCCTAACGTGGGGCTTGAACTCACCACGCTGAGATCGAGTTGCATACTCCACTGACTGAACCAGCCAGGCAACCCTAGAATTTTCTTAAATGATATGGAATTGGTCAGTGGTTACCCCATATCAACTTGGGAAACAATTCAAGTTTTGCTTAAATTTCCAGAGACATAAGCAAGGAATGACCCAAGTCAAGTTAGCCTTGCAAAATGAGCTAAATTAAACTTTGCTTCTATGACTAAACTGGTTTTGTATGCTAAGGGGATTCTCAAGGTTGGTCTCCATTTGCTTTTGATTTTCACAATGCCCCCTTTTGGTCATTTTCTCAGCAGGCTAGGCCAACCATCATCCTTGGTTACCACCATTGATGTAGTCAGGCTGAAGAATCACGTAGTTGCTGTTTCTGCTGTTGAGTCATCAGGCTGGAGGGCCATAAGTCCTCTTCATTATTTATGTGGTTATTGTTGATTTCCTCCAGTTGTCCCATCCGGATGGATACCATCTGGCACGTGAGTGGCTTCCAGTAGGCACTTAAAACCCTCGGGAGTATGCAACCCACTAGAGAGGGGTAATACGATGATAGCCGAGGATTAAAACATTCTCCAGAGCAGAGATGCCCTGGAGCCAAGATTCAACCAATTAAATACATCAAGTGGGTTTTACTTCCTTAAAAAGTTACTTACATAGGCACAACATGATGTATTAGCGATCACATATCCTCAGGATTACTTAGGATAGGATGGATATGAGGATGTGTTGTTTCAAGAGACAGCGTTGCAGGTGAGTTTTTAGTATATGCTGTCTCTATACGGTGAGCAGTTTGATAATTTAATGAGAGGCATTTCTATGGAAACAAAAGAAAACAGAAGTTGATGGTTGGAGCAAATTATAAATTTAGTTTCTGAGTTTGGACAGCTGCCAGGTAAGGCGATTTCTTGATGTCAGTTTCTAAGCGTCTTCAGATGGAGTGAGGAAAGGCAGAGGCAATCCGACAGATTGTTCTGGTTTGCAGTGTGAACGTCTCTGGTGAGCTTTCTGGGTGGCCACATAGCAATGAGCATGAAGATCATCCACACTTGAACTGTTGTGGTGATTTCTCTGAAGCTGATGAGGAGTTGTCCAGTTTTAGCTGGCATGGCTTTGGGAAAAGGGCACTTTGGGTTTCCTTCCTAGTAATTCCAAGTCAAAAGAGTGGGAGAGAATTAGGAATGTGAGTTTGGAGAGTTCTAGCCACATATTGGAGGCAACTAGAAGAATTCATGATGCAGTCCAGTTTACAGGTAGAAAAGAAAACCTCAGAGATAATTAACAGCACTAGAATCTGATATCCATAAAGGTGTATTACTAAAATTTACTTTTTCTTTCTGTAATCGTCTCCATTTCTGTCAAAGGTAACCACAGTAAGACTGGTTTACTTGCAAATTGTCCAGTTTTAATAAAGTTGGCCTGATTATTGACATAAATGCAGCAAGAATAGTGATTGACCATACAGGTCTTTTAAATCTGCTTTGTGGGAATTTTTCATCCGGTATCTTAGATTGGACTTTGAGAAGCCTCTCGGCTGGGAAGCCAAGCCCACAATTGTCCAATTGTGTCCTATTGCAAGGAGAACAGATTCTTGTTGAATTTCTGCAAACACATATATTGTCATGAAAAGTAAGAATATTTAATAAGAGTTTGTGAATTCTGGAAGGCTCAGGTAGAGAGAAACAGTCATTCTTTCATCTTTAGTCACAAAGATATATTTTCTCTTCAGTCTTTGTGTGCAAAGTTTTGGTTATCTCCTGGGGTGTTTACATTTCAAAGACATGATAAGATTTACAACTTCAAGGGACAGAGGAAAAAATGTGCATTTTCCCCTAGGCATTTTGTGGTATTCGCTGTTTAAAATTTTTCTTTGTATCAGGGGTTGGATGCCATGGGGCGTTTCATCTGCTTCTTCATCAATCACCATAATATCCTCATCTTCATTTTCATTACTTTCTTAGAGATTTCAGCTCCTAGCATCCTAAGCAGGCCTCGTCTTAAACACCTACATCTTAATTCATAGCATCTCGTGCCCTCTTAGCTTTGCAAAATGGCACGGTGAGGTCTCCAATTTATTTTTCTGTTCTCCCACCCTGTCTGCCAGCCCTGAGGCTAGCAGGATAGCGGACATCTGCATAACTTTCTCTAATCCCTGCTCTTCTTCCTCGTAGTACATTTTTTTAATGTGGCATAAAACATGCTTATCGATAAGCCCACACATCTTTTGTCTCTCTGTAAAAAGTTTAAAAGCCAGAAGTAGACAAGCTTATGCTTAACATTTAAGGCTTATCTTGATTTAGAAATGATTAAGATTTTCAACCAATATATGTTATTTCATTTAGCTTAGTATAAACCTTTATCTTATTTATATTTATTTATATTACTTACTTTTAACAATTATGCTTGGATTAGACATTAGACAGCTAACCTTCATCTTATGTGCTACTTTTCTTGACAAATTTTAAAGCTACACATGGTTTTATTGAACCAACTAAGTTAAACTGCTTTTGTTTTCATCAATTATCCCAGATTATGTGAACTTGATAAACATCTGAGTTAGTTTCTATATTTCTAAGAATATACTTGACTTATATAAATCCTTAATTTTCTTTAAGCCAATTAAATAGAACTCTCTACAAATTAATTTGGGGGGTACCATCTGGAGGTGGGGAAATGCTACATATCTGTAGCACACACACACATACATAAACATACAGGCAAACACAAATAGAGATCTTATAGCTTTTGTTTTAAAACTTTAGGCATGTCTCAGAAACAATAATACAAAACTCAAAAGAATAGTTGGATCTAAATTGTGTTTCTGGCAGATAGACTAAATTAAGGTTACCTGCGCAGATGGCCAAGATTGTTTATTTGCATGCTGTAAGTATCATTTTAGAGCTGTTTTTGGAGTCATTTTATCTTTTAGAAGTTTCTGTATATCACAAAGAATCATCCCATTGTCTCCAGAGGTTTAAGGGTACCCCTTAAGGTGGACTTATCAAGGCTTTCCCAGATGGCCACTACAATTCTAAGAGTTGACACATTTTTCTAGAAAGACACAGTATCCTGGTCTACAGAGCAGGTGGGACCCAGCTTTGCCTTTAGATTCCCTAAGATGTCTTAAATATGAGGTCCCTTGTTTTTCAACAGCTGTTTCAAAACATAGCGAATCGTGTGTTTTCCCCTCCTTTGAACATAATAGGGTGAGTCAACAAGAAGCTTCAACAAACAGGAACAGAAACAGAAACAGCACAATAAAATTGGTGAGCTCAGAACACAAAGTCAGCAGAGCTCAGATCCTCAAACTGTAGGGTTAGCAAGAAAGCATTGAGCTCAGTGAGCTCTGTGGGTACTAGCATGTGATTGCTCACTACCGTCGGGGTCTTTGGGCCATCTTATTTGTATCCCACTTCTGACACCATGAAGTGTCAAATGTTCAGAAAGAGTAGAGGTGAAACCAATGAGTCACTAAAGCAGTAATGACTAAAAGCTTATTGTGCACACACCAAAACAATAACAATAAAATAGTTTATGAATATAGAGAACTCAAACCAAAACATGATGAGGCTCAGGGGTATATTGTTATAAAGCAGCTTATATAGTGAGAAGGCAGTGACTATTTATTTTCACAGTGATTAGTTATATTATTAGAATATTCTTGAATGATAGAAAATTGGTCAGTGGCTACCACGTGTCAACCTCGGGAAACAGTTCAAGTTTTGCTTATTATTCCCAGAGGCATAAAAGCAAGAAATGACCCAGGTCAAGTTAACCTTGCAAGATAAGCTAAATTAAACTTTGCTTGTATGACCAAACTAACCTTGTATGCTCAGGGAATTTTCAAGATTAGTCTCTGTGTCTCTGTTTTCATTTAACAAATTTAACACAATTATGACACTATCTTCCAGAGATAGTGTCAGATCCCACAGGTTAAGGGTTGAGTCTTACAAGACTACCTGGAAAAGATGCCCATTGCAGGTGCAGGTTGTCATTACTGCTTCTGACTGATCAGCTATAGATTGGAATTTCCAACACCTCTCTCCCTGGGTTTGATTAATTTGCTAGAGTGGCTCACACAACTCAGAGAAACATTGTATTTACTAGATTATTGGTTTATTATAAAAGGATATAACTCAGGAACAGGCAGATGGAAGTGTTTCCTAGGGCAGGGTATGTGGGAAGGGGTGCAGTTCTTCTATCTTATCCAGGAGCACCTCTCTCTCCATGTTCACCAGTCTGGAAGCTCTCCAAACCCCATCCTATTGGTTTTTAGTGCCAGTTTCATTACTTAGGCACAGTTGATTCAATTGTAGGTCATTGACAATTGACTCAACCCCCAGTTCCACTCTTCTCCCTGAAGGGCTAAAGAGGTGGATGGGATTGAAACTCCACCCCTCTAATCACATGGTTGCTTCTTGTGGCAACCAACCCACAGCCTTAATTGGGATGTAGAACTCACCTCATCAGGATAATTCCTGGATTATTCCTGGAAATTCCAAGGATTTTAGGAGCTCTGTGCCAGGAACATTGGAAGAAGACCAACTCTAAACATATATTTCTTATAAATCATGAGATCACACATGCTTAATTATAGGTGTGAGAACTCAGACCAGCCATTTGAGGTCAAACTTTGAAACCCTTGCAACTACGGATAACCCCTACCTTTGGTGGTTTCCATTTCTTCTAGAGCTGCTGTCTCAGTCCTCATAGCAGAGACTAGTGTTAATGACAGCTATTCTGGAGTCTGGCAGGCCCCTGAAATAGCAATGCCATATTGATATTTAATTCACACAATGTGCGCATCCATAGTGGTATAATATTATTTTCTGGGTGTTAAAATTAAATATAAAAATATTGATTGTGTAGTTACATGTAGATTAAGATGTACTTTCAAAAAAGGTGAAAGAAAAGGAAGAAATAAGTGCTTATATGAAGATGCAGTAAACAAAAAAAACTCAAGGCAGAACTCAAAGTTCAAGAGGCTATGGAAACTCAAGCTTAACCAGTTGAGGCTGCATCAAGAAATACAGGTCGTAGGAAGTCAGTCAATCTACCTACCTTCTAGTAACTTCCAGGAGGTTGAAAAATGCTTTATTAAGTTGAGGGGAAGAAATAGAGCAGTGTAAGTGCTCCATTGTAAGGGATTACAAACTTTTGACAACAAGGCAGAGAAATATGTAGGCAAGAATGGGTCCAACTTGCCCAACTTACATCACTGAGCAAAAGTTTCTAGAAATCAGATGATTGTGGGCAAATCTTAATTCTATGATGGGTATTAATACATTATTGCCTTTTTTCTGATTGCACACTGGATTGTATGGGTTTTCTTTTGCAAGTATTTATCAACTGCTTACAATTCTAGATCCTAGAAAAACAATGATAACCACTCACATGAGATCCTTGTCCTTGAGCTGATAGTCTAGTAAATGAGGGAAGGAAAATAAACATGTAAAAAGTAACTTCAGATAGTCATAGTTTTGACATATAAAGAACTTGAGCTTGAATAGAACTTGAATAAAGGAGAATGAGCTTGAGTAGAATACACGGGAAGAATACTTCCAATGGCATGTTCAGGGAAAACCTCCATGAGTGGGTGAGATTCAAGATGAGAGCCAGATGTTGAGCGTGAGGCAGCCGTTTGAAGATTTAGCAGAGTAGCACCCTAGGTAGAAGGGGCAGCTGGTGCAAGGGCCTTGCATCAGAATAAGCTTGACATGTTTGAAGGACAGAAAGAAGGGAAGTGTAACTACATTATCACGAAGAGGACGAGAGTTTTGGGAGAAGTTGGAGAGGCAGGCGGGGGCCCGAGTTTCTCAATCTTTGCAGAGAGGTCACAAGTTCGAATTTTATTGGAACGAGGAGCCACTGGAGGGTTTTATGCAGGAAAGTGATTTATATTTCAAAATGGTCACTCTGGCTGCTATGAGAGGCATGGACTATTGGCAGTCTGAAAGCAAGGAGATCAGTTCGAAGATTGTTCTTTCAGCCCAAGTGAGAGAAGATGGTGGTTGGGAGTAGTGCCACATCCGTGGAAATGTAGGTTCTATTTGGACATGCTTGGTGTGAGTAAATAAAGTTGTACGAAAATGACATTGAACCATGTTAAGTGTGGTTTTTAGGTGGTGTACATTATTGACACAGTATATGCAAAACAGAACGAAATGAAAAGAACTCCAGAGTGATGGCTATCAACGTGGCACTAGACCTAGGAATGGTGGCATGTATGTGGCAATGGAGGGCGATGAAGGTGAAGAGACTGGTGTTTTGTCACCAAATTGATGTTTACGGGAAAAATTCCAGGTTTTTGTGGGTTTTCCCCCCCTCCATCGTGGATTTAATAGTCATAACCCCCTGGTTGGAGCTAAGAAAGGTTCCCGTTAATTTGCATAGGACCAAAAAAGAAAAAGAGCAAATAATCAAGCTGACTTTCACCTCAGCATGTCCCGAAAGAGTTTATTCGGTGTGGAAGGATTATTAAAGACCCACACACTCAGAACATATGATCCGTGGAAACCTGGTGTAAACTTTTGTCTCAACTGAGATTTTTCCTTCGTGGCCGATTTTGTCTCATGGGTCCTGTTCCACCTTCAAACAAAAGTGGATTTTTGCTGCATCTTTTAATCTGAGCTCCAATAAATCGGCATATTTAAAGGGAATAACATTGTAAGCTCCCCCTAGATTTCTGTAGCGGGAGGAAGGTTGCCTAACTCAGTTTCCAACAGTCTCTTCCTGGTATTTCTCAGCATAAGAGGAAGCTGAGTTCTAATGCAGAATATGTGTTAGAAATGCAGATTAAATACTCTTTTGTAGCAAAGTCATAGGTGGTTCTAAAACAGCATTTAGTTCTATTGACCTATCAATCCATCAATCTGTACATATTCTGAGTAATCCATTTATTCAGTCCATTTATTTAAGAAACCACAAGCTTCCTTATTCTATTTCCTTCCAAAGATTTTTAAGCTGGTAGCTACCAAGGAAAAGAAGCCAATATAGGCATAGTTTATGTTCCAAATCCTCAAATATTTATGTTCCTTTCTTTGCGGGAGAAACTGGGATATCAAATGTTTGTTTTCCTTACCTTCTAAATGGAGAAAATTTGGACAATGATGTTCTGCCCAGTACAGTCACATTCTACAATGAATTTCCATTCATCAGATTAATAGGACACACACACAAAAAGCAAACAAACCAAAAAACAAAACAAACCACTACCATTTGTTGAATTTCTTCTTGGGCGAGGTATGTTCATATATATCTTTTAAAAATCATTTTTTGACTCTCCATTTTAAAATAGTTTGAAACCTAAAGAAAAGTTGCAAGAATAGTACAGAACGCTCCCAAATACCTATCACCCAGATTCTAATTGACCCAATTGGCTTTATAATTTTCTTTCCTTTTCTGTCTTTCTCATATTATTTTTTCATTCTCTTTCATATGATTTTTCATACAATCTTAATATAATTTTTTTCTTTCTATTTTCATATTACTTTTTGGAACCAATTGAAAGTGGGCTGCATGTCTAATATTTCCTTACCCTTCAATAGTTTAACCTTCAACAGCCTCCAGGGTGTCTTTCCTGAAAACAAGGATATTCTCTTATATATCCATGGTATAGTTATCATATTTAAGAAATTTGACATTGATACAACGTTTTAATCTAAGATGTAGTCCACATTCGCATTTTATCAATTGTCTCAATAATTTTGTAGCATCTTTGTTTCTCCAGCCCAGAATCTAATACTGATTTTGGTGACTGAGTGTCTTCTATCTTCTTTAGGCTTGTTTCTGTTGTTTGTTTTTGTCGTTTTTTTGTCTTTCATTACTGACATATTTTAAGAATATAAGCTAGTTATTTTATAAAACCCTCCTCAGTTTTTTTTGTTTGTTTGTTTTGTTTTTGTTCAAATATTTTCCCCTGATTAGATTTAAGTCTATATTCCTGGTCAGAATTGTGAAAAAATACATGGGTCCTTATCAGACTATCACGTGGGAATGTACAATAGGTCCATCTGTCCGTCATTAGAGATGCTCGTTTTGATCACCCAGTTAAGATATTGCTTGTTTTTTTCCATTGTAAAGTTAGTGTTGTTCCACCTTGAAAATAATATGCAGTCTCTGGGGAGACACTTGAGACCATGTAAACATAATATTTTCATCAAACTACTCATCCCCCTCCCTCCCCGCCCTGCCAATAGATTTAGAACCATTAATGATTTTCATTTGATGCGATTTTGATGCTTATGGTTAGCAGAATAGTGACTTTCCAATTTGGATGCTCCTTCTACACCTTGCCGTTGGCTTTCCACAAGGAAGAGCCCTACATCTGCCCCTCAGAATATTTATTTATTATCAGTTGGACTCATTAATTCCTGTTTTATTCAGTGGGTTATCATCTACCACTACCCTTAATTTTTATGCTGAAGTTTTCCTAGATTTGGCTAGATTTCCTTGTGGGAGCCACTGGGAGCAAGCTCCTGCGTGTGTGTGTGTGTGTGTGTGTGTGTGTGTGTGTAAAGAGGGGAAGGGATATCATTGGTGGTAGTAGTGGTGTTGTTTTTTTTGAAGTACATTTTTGTAAACTTTTAGTTTTGAAACAATTTTACAGAAAAGTTCCGAAGACAACACAGATTTCCCACATACCTGCACCCACTCTCCCCTGTTGTTAACATCTTCCATCACTATGATTCATCTATGACCACTGAGGAACCAACACTGGTACACGAATATCAACTAAACGCCACAACTTATTCAAATTGCACTACTTTTTCCTAATGGCCTTTTTGTATTCCAGAAATCCCATTAAGGACACCACGTTACATTTAGCTGTCACGTCTCCTTAGCCTCTTTTGCTCTGTGACGGTTTCTCAGACTTCCCTTGTTTTGATAAACTTGACAGTTTTGAAGAGTGCTGTCCCGTGTCCATTTGACATGCCCAATTATTTATTTTTTTGGAGCACGTCTTTCCTTTCTGGCACGAGAAGTTTCAGGGTCATTTTTTGTTGCTCTCCTACTCCAGTGCTGGAATTTGCCATTTCTCCAAAAAGCTCCTGTTCCCTTAAATAGAAACTAGTACACGAGCTCTCAAGAGGCTTATTGAAACTGGGATGTCACTGATTCTAGGCCCTTTCACCAGTTAGGAGATATAGATTAGATATAGATACGGATTCCTTTGGGTGCCTCCAGTTTCCATCTGGCCCGCGGAGCTCTTCCTGGTGGTTCTCCATTCTGTTTTGTAGCTTCCTTCTTCCGTAGAGATAACCCAGCACTTCCAACATCAGCAATACTTTCCCAATCATTTCCTCAACTCTACAATGCGCACAAATTAGTTTCAGAATTTCTGCACCAATATCATCACAAAACCCAAATCTACAAAAGGAGTTCAAGATCAGTTTGCAGTGTTCTTTTCTCTATAGGCTGAGGGTAGACCGTCAAATTATTAAGTTGAAAAGGCAATTTAATTAGTTCTTTTTTCTCCCTGCCAGTGTGATTCTGCTCTTCATTTGGAATACAGCTGGGGCCATTTGTTCTCTGTTTTCATTCAATTTTCTTTTATTTTTCTCCCCATCTCTGTGGATTTTATTTATCTATTTATTTTTACTTTCTAGGACAGGGTTGAAAACACTTTTCCTGTAAAAGGCCAGACAGTAAATATTTTAGGCTTTATGGATCATACAGCCTCTATTGCAACTACTCAAATCTAGTGGTTTATCATGAAAGCACCCACAGGCTATACATAACCAAATGGGCCTGGCTGAGTTTCAATAAAACTTTATTTAAAAACAGACAGGTGGCTATATTTTCCCTGTGGCTCTTGTTTGCTAACCCCTGTTCTAGAAGACTAAAATGCTTTCCAAAGTTAAAATTATATATATATATATTTCAGAGAAATGTTACTTATTGTCCTATCTCTTCTACTCCATGATTTCTCATATTTCCCAAAAATGGTCGCAGCAATATCTTCTATCCCACATGCTCTTCTGCAATGACACTTTGCAACTCCCTCATCAAGAGATGGAATGTACTTCTCTACCCCCCTTAAATCTAGGTCGTGACTAGGTTGTGACCAGCTTGTGATTGCTTCAGCCAGTGTAACATGGTGGGAAAAATTGCTTCTAATTCCTGACCCTTGGTATGTTTATTCTGAGAGGAGCCAGTCACATGTAATAGGTTCAAATATCTTGAGACCACCATGTTGTGAGGAAGCTCAAGTTAGTCACACGAAGAGAAAATAATGATGCCTGCCCGCAGTTATTCAGCCAGCTACTTCTAGGTACTAGATATGTGAGTGAAGAAGCCATCTTGTTCCAGCAGGTGTCACTGGAAGAACAACCCAGACATCGTGCCTCAGTTAAGTGGTCCCAGCCCTTCAGTCATTCAAACCATCCCAGGAGAGGCCACAGCTGCTGTGGAACAGAGATGAGCTGTTGCACACTATTCCCTGAAGTACTTCTTGACTCACCAAATCAAATAGTTGTTGCTTTACTCCACTAAAGTGATTTTTTAAGGAGTAATTGATCACGTGGAACACATCCTATCCTTCTTACTACTACCACTACTATCCCTGTATCAATTTTCTAGGGCTGGCATTATAAACTACCACAGACTGGGTGGCTTAAACAAAAGAAACCTATTGCCTTACGGTGCTGGAGGCTAGAAATCTGAAATGAAGGTTTCACCAGGGGTGATTCCTTCTGAGGGCTGTGAGGAAGGATCTGTTCCAGGCACCTCTCCTCCGCTTGGAGATGGCCGCCCTCTCCATGTCTCTTTACGTCGTCTTCTCTCTGTGCATGTTTCTGTGTCCAAATTTTTCCTTCTTACGAAGACGCCAGTCATAATTGATTAAAGTCCATCCTAATAACCGTATTCTAACATGATTATCTCTCTAAAGAGGTGAGTTCCAAACAAGCTTACGTTCCGAAGTCCTGGAGTTTAGAACTTCAGCCCATGGATTTGAGGTGAATACAACTGGACTCATAGTAACTACCTCTGTAGGTAATCAACTTTGTTTCTGTTTAATCTTCCTGCGTTGCTTTTTGTAAACACTGACAAGGTTTATAAGTTTTTCCTATGTATCCTCCTTTAAATTTTGTTCCCACTTTTCTATTTTTCACTTAATATGATCAGTCTGAAAACCCTCCATAACAGCTTGCAGAGGTTTTCCTCATTCTTTGTTCCTCTTACCACTGCTTAGTATAGCAGTGTGTATATGTGTCATTATTAACTCATCTCCTGTGTAGATATTTAGGTTCTTTCCAGTATTTTGCAACTACAAACAGTGTGGCAATGAATAATCATATGGATATGCATTTTCATACTTTTCGAGGTGTATCTTCAGAGTAAATGCCAAGAGGTAGAATTACTGGTTCAGAAGGTAAACACATATATAGTTCTCAATATCGTCAAATTCTCTCCATAGAAATTGTGCTATTTTTCATTTCTATTAACAATGCACGAAAGTGCTGTTACTTCGAGTGCCTGGGTGCCTCAGTCGGTTAAGCGTCCGACTTTGGCACAGGTCATGATCTCACGGTTCATGAGTTTGAGCCCCGAGTCAGGCTCTGTGCTCACAGCTCAGAGCCTGGAGCCTGCTTCGGATTCTGTGTCTCCCTCTCTCACTGCCCTTCCCCTACTTGAGCTCTGTCTGTCTCTCTCTCTCTCAAAAATAAATACACATTAAAAAAAGAAAGTGCTTGTTATCCACAACCTCTCCAATAGAATACTTTTTCAGTATTTTTAATTTTTTTTTGCCAATCTGATGGATGAGGAATGGCACTTTAGTTTGAATTGAATATGTTTTCATGTGTTTAAAAGCCATTTTAGCGTCTATACTTGTCTTTTACTAATATTTATATCAGTTTTGGTCTTTTCCCCCTCTTTTTTTATGATACATGTTTTAAAGATCTTTAAATTTGTCTTTTTTTCTTTTGAGTCTACTTGTAGTGTTTTTGTTTGTTTTGTTTGCCGTGCATTAAAAATTATGTAGTGAAATTTGTCAGTCTTTTATTCTACTTGCATTTTCAGCCATACTTAGAAAGCCTTTTCCTACGCCAAAATTATAGACTCTACTTACATTTTCTTCTATTATTTATAGAGCTTTTCTCCATATAGATCTTTAATTGATTTAGATTCTATTCTTGCATATGCTGTGATGAATGGATCACATTTTAAATTTCATCTTTTTCAAATGACTTACCTTTTTTTCCCAATGTAATTTTTTTAAAGTTTATGTTTGCTCCATAGCAAGTTACCTTTATCTTATGAGCTGCCCTCTTCATTATACACTGGATTTCCGTACAATGTTAAGTCCACTTCCTGACTTTCTTTTCTAGTCTGTTGGTCTGGTCATCTCTCCATGTACCATTCTGTTGTTTTAGTTATGGTGGCTTTATTACATTTTTAATATCTGATAGGGCAGTCCCCTCTCATAGCTCATCTTTTTCAGCATTTTCCTAGTTGTATTATTTTTTTGTTTATTTATTTACTTTGGGAGAGAGAGAGAGAGTGAGCAAGCTGGGAGGAGCGGAGAGAGAGAGAGAGAGAGAGAGAGAGAAAGAGAGAGAGAGAGAATCCCAAGCAAGGTCCACATTGACAGCGTGGAGCCCAATGAGGGGCTTGAACTCACAAATTGTGAGACCATGACTTGAGCTGAAATGCAGAGTCGGATGCTTCACCGACTGAGTCACCCAGGCTCGCCCTCCAATTATATTCTTGCGTGCTTTTTATTCATTATAAACTTAATTTAGTTGCTCAGCCTTGAAAAACAACTTCTTGGTATTTTAACTCCAAAGAACTGATATCTTGATGATGTGGAGATATTCAAATGAGAACAAGATGGGAGGAAGGATGTTTTATAGTTTCCGTTACATAGATTTTGAACATTATTCAAGTTTATAATTTGAACATTATTCAAGTTTTCTAAGTTCTTTATTTATCTTTTAAGTTCATTTTATTGCTAATGTAGATTGAGTTTCTCTTCCATTAGTTCTTCTATTTAGATATTAGTGGAGTATGGGCAAGCTTTAATTTTTTTCATGTTATTTTACATCTGTTTTTTCGAAGTAGCTTTATCACTGATTCTATAGGATTTTCCAGAGATATTATTATGCCATCTGCAACTATAGATAATTTATTTACCATCATAGGTCTAATTGTTTTGTCTAATTGCATTGGCTGATAACACTAATATCACGTTAAATAATCATGAAGTTAGTGTGCATTCTTGCATTGTCCCTGACCTTGAGAAGAATGCCTCCATTGCTCTTCTATTAGCAACATCCTAATAGCTGGGCACCTTATTTCCATAGTACCTAGGGAGAATTACTCTCACTTACTTTCTACAGCTGACTAACAGCTTCAACAGTGTATTCTCCCGTATACTCATGAGGGGGCAGCTCAGATAATTAATGTGATGAGTGGTAAAAAAAAAAAAGTTTTTGGGTTTTGGTTGGGCAGGGGAGGGATGGAAAAATTCAGAAAGAATATAGAGTTGCAGGAAGGATAATGTATTATGAGATTCAAAGCAGTGATGATAGAATTATCACTACTGGGCAATTCAGGAAGGAGAACTTCAGTTTTCATCCTCATCAAAATACTACCAAAAAAACGAGGTTCACTGGTGCCTCCATCCCACCCCCACACCTATCATACCCTCTATTTGAATGTTTTGCTAGCCAGCTGTGGGTCCACAAAGTTGCCACCTTACGTATCAGGGCACGCATTTCTCTAACTGATATCAAATCAAGATTCTTACAACCTTTTTGCACATATGAAACCTACAGCCCCAAGAGAAGAATCTCATCCAGATAATCATCTTTGTGTCAAAAAAATGATTCATGTGTTTTCCGCCCTTTAAACTATGAAAAAGCTGTGCTTAGTAGGCAAGGCTTCGTAGGACAGCGTTGCCACCAGCATGCACATCAGGAATGAACTCATTTCCAGCCAGTGTTCATCTGGCTCTACAGAATTAAGTAAATGGTCTACATGTATGCCACCAAGTTTTCTAGACCAATCATGACTGAAATATTCTGTCCTACAGTCTACGTGACTTTCCTGCCCCATGTTTTTGGTTTGAGAATATGGCTACTGTGGCTAATTGAAATGCCAAAGAAGCACCAATGGGTGGTAACCACACAAAGTGTCTTGAGGACAGGTCCTTACTCTGTGCAACATGTTCTCCCTCTTGACTCTCCTGTCTTCCTTTTCAGTTGCCTAGGCTATGTCACACTCATCGCTTTTCTCCCTTCCACCGTGACTTCTTAAGATATTACTGTCAGATGATAAGACTTAAAACAACCCAGCAGCTCTTGCAGGTGACCAAAGCTCTGAGAAGTAAGACACAAGTGAACCAACCAAAAGCAGGATTTGGGGGTACCCCCAGAAAGGACAAGAACTGTATGACAATTCCACTATACACACTGCACCCAGGGCTGTCATATACGATTGCAGAGCTTGTAGATTATGGTAGGAATTTTGTCCTCATAAGGATTTGTAGTAGCTGGATCCTTCTGTTTGGCTGGATCAGCCTGGGGTTGTTGGGGACGTATTTCAAGGCTAAGGAGCCTGAAATGTGGCTAAGATGATAGAGTATATCAGATCAGGGAATGATGCCAGAAGAGTCAAGAACTAGCCTGGGGAAAGTACGCAGATTGGAGGGTGGTTCAGGTTTTAGCAAACGTAGGATGTGCCTGAGGGTGAAGCAATGCTGGGCTATAATGCTGTGGAATGCAATTAGTCAGATGTATACTTCCAGACCAGGATCACAGCTCAAACTGCAATCTGTTAGCTCTTCTTATAATATTGGTACTTAAATTAAAGAGTGTGTGTGTTTTTTTTTCTCGTGCCACTTAATATGAAGGAAATATTTGGTCCTGTGAAATCAGAGTCTAATAAGATTACTTGGAATTCTTTTTCCAGCTGCCCGTTTCGATCCATTATGTACTTTGGGGTAAATTGCGTATGCTATATTCTTTCAACTTTTTTTTTTTTAGCTGGTAATATTGCCTTTTCTACTTTTCTTACCAACATACAAAAGTGATCACTAAAATGATAAGTTATAATCAGAAGGTTTACAATGGCTGCTATGCCAATAGATTACAATGGAAACTAAGGATACCAGCAAGTTAGCAATTGAATTTCTACTTACAGATCAATCCCTAAAGATATATATAAAAAAAACTGATTAGAAGTGAAAATCCTGGAAAAAGACATGTAAGATCACAATTAATATAGAGGTGAAAAGATAACAGTAGCAAACACATAAGGAATTTGCCACGTTCCAGACATGGACACTGGACACACATTGGCAGGTTTCAAAAATATTACTTAGTGAAAAAGAGTTGTTTCAAAGAACGCTGGATAATATAATCTTTTTTTGTTTGTTTGTTTTTTTAAAGTAAGGCTACATAACTGAGAAAAGAGACTCTGGGGGTCCAACTACATGTTGTGACACCAGAAATGTCCTAGAATATTTCTGGAGCATCTTCTCAAGTAGGGAGTTAAGACAGAAAGGCAAATAATTCAATACTACATGATTGGTGCTGTGACAGACTATAAGAGGACAAAGCAGGGAGTGGTTTCATACATGGGGGAGTGTGGAAAGCCTTACAGAGGAAATGAGCCCCAAGAAGACAGTGAATAAACAAGGGACTTGGTTAGCCTGAATTTTGTATAAAGAACCTAAGGCAACAGAATCTTTTGGGGGCATTTCTTTGAAATAGGAGTATTTTGAAAACAGTTCCCCTTCAACCCCATTTCCAAATCCAATGACATTCTCCACTATCCACGTAAGACATGCTGACTGGTGGCCATGCCATGCTCCTTGTTCATGTCTATTTGGCTCATCTCTCAGAGCCTGAGCACTTCCAACCCCCCAGCAGGTAAGTCACGTGCCTAACAAAGTCACTTCACTTTGTTCTTAAACTTCATACGGCAGTAATACTTAGCAAATGGTATCATTTGATTAAATATTCATGCCAGTTGTACTTATGTAATTATAACTTTAATTAAATATTAAGTCAATCAATGGAATGTAAGTAAAAAAAAAAAAAGAAGTCATTATTTCTCTGAAAACATAATTGAATGCTTTGAAAAAAGACTCCATAAAGACCAGTCACAAAATAAAAATATCCTGATGAACTAATTGTGGATGGCCAACAATTATGACAGTTTGGGGAGGAGATTACAAAACGAAAAAGATTCTGAACTCAAATTGTGCCAAAATTGTGTGCAAAGACCCATAAGTATTTCCACTAAAGTTTCTTTTTTTTTTTTTTTTAATTTTTTAACGTTTATTTATTTTTGAGACAGAGAGAGAGCATGAACAGGGGAGGGTCAGAGAGAGAGGGAGACACAGAATCTGAAACAGGCTCCAAGCTCTGAGCTGTCAGCACAGAGCCCAATGCGGGGCTCGAACTCACGGACCGTGAGACCATGACCTGAGCCGAAGTCGGACGCTTAACCCACCAAGCCACCCAGGCGTCCCTCCACTAAAGTTTCTTGTATCACTTTAAAGAAAATGATACACAAGAGTAAGCAGTTGATTGCAAATAGCAGATTATGAATCGTGGCTGTGATTTATAGGAGAAAAATTTGGTGCTCCAGACTTTTCATGCTCAAAGTAAAGGCCGTGATCCTATATCAAAAGATGGCCAATGAATGTAGACTTAGAAGTAAGCAATTTGTGGTATTTATGTGTTTTTTTGTAATTTCCAATTTAAAACTTTTAAAAAAGTTGTCCAACTAACACGTCCCAACGGTACCTGAAAAGAGACTTCATCTGGTGCCACAAAAACATTTCTTTCTCCTCTTTATCCACAAGTGGCCCCTATGAGTGTGAACAACGTGCACATATGAACAACTTGAGTAGGAGGAGTATGTGTGTTTGCGTCTGTGAGTGACAGCTGATAATTAAGAGATCTGCTGAAAATCATAATTCTCTTTCTGTTGTTATCATATTCAAGTCTTACTGTTTTAACGTGAACTTGTTAAAAATTACTTTTGGTTGGTCAGTCATGCTGCTAGAATTCAAGAGGACAGGGGTGTGTGAACCTCGTAGTCTCAGAAACCCTGTACCAGGGGTGCCTGAGGGGCTCAGTTGGTTAAGCGTCCGACTTCAGCTCAGGTCATGATCTCACGGTTCGTGAGCTCGAGCCCCGCGTCCGGCTCTGTGCTCACATCTCGAGCCTGGAGCCTGCTTTGGATTCTGTGTCTTCCTCTCTCTCTGTCCCTCTCCTGCTTGCGCTCTCTTTCTCTCTTAAAAATAAATAAACATTCAAAATAATAATAAAAAAGAAGCCCTGTACTTGGTTCAAAGTTTGCTGTCCCCATCTAAGAATCTGAACGCTGTTATCCTTGAATCAGTCTGGGTTCCGTGAGCGAAGTCTGATGGGACAAGGGAGCCGCAGACTAGATACGGGTAAGTATGGAGCTCCACAATTCCTAGCTGCCCCGTGCGTGTCATAGCCGCTCCGTGCGTGTGCAGTGTGTGCAATGCCCATGGGTACAGAATGTCAGTGCACCCGTTATGCACGGGAGTTCAGCACGACTAAAAGTGAGCACAGAGTAAGTGTGTTATGTCTGTGACCAAGTGGGCACACGACAGCCTCAAGAGGCCACTCTGCTTTCCACTGGAGCCAGAATTTGCTGTGAACATAGCAAGAAGGCAGTGGCATTCTTAGGAACAAGAACCAACAAGGAACCCTGTGGCAGGCAGAGTGATGCCTGTTTCCATGCTGTCCCCTGCCCTCCCGACAAAGATGTCCACATCCTATTATCTGTAAACTAGACTGTATTAGGTTACATGGCAAAGGGCAAATTAAGGTTGCAGGTAGAATTAAGGTTGCTAATCAGCTGACCTTGAGATGGGGACATCATCCTGGATTTTCTGACTATACCCAGTGTAATCGCAAGGGTCCTCATGAGCAAAAGCAGAAGAGAAAGAACCTGATAGGTGGAAACTGGAAGAAAGACTTGGCCCGATCTTTCTGGCCTGGAAGATGGAAGGAGGAGCTGTGAGCCAAGGAATGAGGGTGATCTCTGAAGCCCAGAAAAGGCAAACGAAGAGATCCCTCCCCAGAGCCTCTGGAAGGAACGTGGTCCTGCCGACATCTTGATTTCAGCCTAGTGAGACCCATTTCAGACCTCGGACCTCCAGAACTGTAAGATAATAACCGTGTTGTTTTAAGTCAGTAAGTTTGTGGTAATTTGTCACAGTAGCCATAGAAAATGAACAAAACCCTGTCGTATCCTTTTACTCCTATGACTCTCCTCCATTAGACCCTGTCTGTGCTAAAAACGATGGCACAGAAGAAGGAAGGGCAGGACGCCCCCTAGTACCTTTCCAGTTCAGTCCTTCCTTACTCCACAGCAGCTGCTGGTGCAGTGATGGTCAAACAAGTACATCAAGAAGCAAAATAAAAACAGTCAAGTGACTTATGTGAAGCATTTCCACTATGCTGCTAAAAGCAAAATACATAGACAAATATACGGGCTACCAAATACGTATTGTGTGTTTTCTGTGATTCTGCATGTGAGCTCAACGCTCCTGTGTCCGCACTTAAGACAAAATCGCAAAATATAAAGAAAAATGGCAAAAATTCATGCCAAAACGGCATTTTAAATATTTCTTTCCTTAGAAGCATATAAAATAGCAGGGTTAAAGACACCACCAGAAGTTGAGAGACCACAAGGAAAGGACAATTTTTATATTTTAGTACCTTTGGCAACACTTTTTTTTTTTCCTGCCGTTTGCATAAGGGTCGCCGCGTTCTCATTTTGCACAGGGCCCTACAATTCACGCAGCTGGTCTTGGCCCCGGGACCAGGTGCGGGGCCCAGGGTTCCGTAGATACCCCACAAGTATTTTATTAAAAAAAAAACAACACAATGACGAATAAAATAATCATAAAGTACACGCTGAGTGAGCTTGGTCTTTCCAACGCCAATCTGGTCAAAAGGCGTTTTTACCCCAGACAGACACCCCACAGCAAGGTCAGAGCCGACTCTCAGGTGACGTCTAGCATTTGATAGGTTTGCCTTTGTACTTGTGGAAATGACCACCCTCGGACTCCGTGCAGTAACACCCCTGGAAAGGGATATTAAAGGGAGACTTGTCTAACGCCCCCTCCAAAGCAGAGCACCCTGTACCCTGAGAAGCTTGCAGAAACCTACCAACGCATTTATATGCCACTTGAAATACTTTTCTTAATATTTATTTATTTTTGAGAGACAGAGAGAGACAGAGCACAAGCGCGGGAGGGGCAGAGAGAGAGAGAGAGAGAGACGCAGAATCGCTCTGAGCTGTCAGCACAGAGCTTGAAGTGGGTCGGGTCATGATCTCACAGTTTTGTGAGTTCCAGCCCCGCGCTGGGCTCCATGCGGACAGTGTGGAGCCTGCTTGGGAGTCTCTGTCTCCCCTCGCTCTCTGCCCCTCCCCCACTCGTGCTGTGTCTTTCTCAAAATAAATAAATACACTTGAAAAGAGTAGGCTTATTTTGGCTCAGGCTACCAGAGTTAATGGAATTTCTAGATGAAAATTCTCAAAGGTCATACGAGCAGGTCGAAACGAAGAGGTCCTGGATGGTGATGGCTATGCCAGGCCCCTCTTGACCTCCCTCCATGCACTTGGCCATGCTTTAGAAATCAGGGCAGACATTCGGGTAAAACTGAAGCTGACCTTTCCTTCTCAAAGCCCAAGCTCCAGGGAAACCCAAGCCTCAACCCATATCAACACAGAACAAAGACCCCATTTTCTTTGTTAGAAGAAACAAATGTGTCTGAGAAGGATACACATCATTGATTCCAGAAAGCAGAGACTATCCCCGTTGGAGGATGTGCTCCTGTGAGAAGTTGCTGAGGCTGGATGGATGAAACATCTCTTTGAGCAACAGGTTCTTCTCAGGTGGGGTTGGAGGAGAGATCTCTGGTTGACAATGAAAGACACAACCCCAAAGGTAGAGACGACATCCTGAGGTTGCTGGCCGACCTCACTGGAGGCCAATAGCAAAGCGGGCAGCAAGCCATGACAAAGCTCAGTCCAGGGGCCCGTCTCTGATGGAAATGCTCCAAGTATTGCCACACGGACCAAGTGGACACCATCCAGTGGCTTTCTAGAACCAGGGTCTAGGTTCTCCCTTTGCCCCTCGAGAATTCATTCCCTGAACCCCTCCTTGAGTGGTTCACCCAGTCACTTGGGTCCTTCTCAGGGGCAGTCCAGTGCCGTCAGAAGGTAGCTTTCAGAGCCCCTTCTTATGTGATTTGTTAAGTTCTTCTCTCGGCCATGCCTGAGACCCCCCAACGGCGGTTTACATGAAACTTTTCCCGGCCCCTCACAGGGAATTTTCCTGGGCGACAATTCAATCTCCCCGGGATCCTTGCTGCTCCGGCCTTTACACTCAGATGGCCGCAAAGACCCGTGTCAGCCCTTCGGCTGAGATGTCCCTGATTTCCCCTCAAGACCACACCTGGGCCAGGGACGCTCCAGCCCTATGGTCCAGGCCCCACTAGTGTGGAACACAGCCCTATGGTCCAGGCCCCACCAGTGTGGAACACAGCTTTTGAGAAGGTGGCGCTCTGCTTGCTTGCCAACATTACTGGTTTTTACCAGTTGGTAAAACGTCCTGGAAGACGGAAACCGGCAAACAGGTCTGGGAGGCAAGGCCCTACTGGGAGAAGACAAGGATCCCGGAGAATTTTAGACAACAGGCAATAAAGCCCGTGAACTCTGCAACATCTGTTGCAATAAGAACTATTGAAGATGTCCACTTCGAATGGGAGTGAGAGACCTGTCTCATTCCGTGCTCCTTTTCTGGAGTGGGGGAGGGGTAGGACAAGCAAGAATAGGATGGAAGCCAGGTCTTGGTCATGCCTGGGCAAGAGGGTCAGCCAACCCGTAGAGTGTCCGTGGGCCGGGGTGAGCTCTGGGTCGGGAAGGAGTAGGGATTCCTTAACCTGCGTTAGGACTGAGGACCAAGAGATGGCCCCTGAATGAGACAGAGGACACTCTATGGGGAAGAGCCACCAAAGGTGAGGGGAGTCCTAGACTCTCTGCAGACGAAGACCCTCTGGGAGAGCTGGCTCCATGTCTGCTGCACCTGGTGCCTCCAGGCATGGGATGCGTGGCTGCTGTGGCCTGTGCACCTGCTGTCACTCGCCCCCCTTGCTCTTGAAGCGTGGGAAGACTGGTATCCTACGTTTCAATAAGTGACTCTGAGGTGTTCCTAGACTTCGCTGGGTAGCCTGACTTCGGGAGTTGTGGACATGGTTTGTCCTTGTTCCCCTCCCAAATCCAGAAGTCCCCTTTCTCGATGGTACGTATCTCCAGGTGGTCCTGGGCCTCAAGGAGGAAGAAGTCTAGTGGCCTCCATGTACTCCTTGCAGAGCCTTCCCTGAGAGAAGCCTGTGTTGAGACCAGGTCAGGGACCGAGTGCGGTTTGTTTGAATAATAGGATCCAGAGCCTGAGTGTGCTTTGGAACTGGAAAGGGAATATCAATTATTTCCTGGTTCGTGTTATGTACTAATATAGCAGTGTGGCACACATAATAGACACTTCTTAAGGAATTTCGCAACAAACCAGCCAACGGATGAATCCTTGAGCTCATAAAATGATCTGGGAGAGCGAATGAATAGTGGCTTAAGATATTTTTTGGTGGATATTACATTACTTGAGAATAAATTCTAACACATTTTCTCTCTTTATATATATATATATAGTATATGTGTGTGTGTGTGTGTGTGTGTGTGTGTGTGTATGTATTCTTTTCTGAATAGTGCTATTCAAATTTCTTTTAAACACTAAACCAGTTCACATTGCTTTTCCTCAGACACCCATCCTTCAACTATTCAATTCTGCCTCTAGCCACGCGAAGTAACAGCTTTTTTTTTTAGTTAGGTCCTTAAGTATTGTCTAGAGTTTTTATTGGAAAAGCAAGCAAATTCAAATATGTTTTCAGATCTTCCCCTCCTTTTATAGAAAGAATGCCATATTTATTGTTTTCGTGCTGCTCTTTCCACTTGGTAGCATATATTAAAGATCTTTATTATTTTTGTGTCCTTATTCCTTTTTACCAAGCTGCGTAATATCGATGGGCATTTGTTTATCCCCCCGATCTATTGTATTATAAACAACGCTGCAAGGAATAACTTTGCATTTACGTCATGTCACAAGGGTGCGGGTTTCCTTGTAGAATAATTCCCATAAATGGAATTGCTGACTGAAAGGGTACATGCATTTATAATTTTTGTGGTTATTGCCAAAAGCCCTCCATATGGGTTGCACAAATTTATATTCACACCAAAAATATGTAAGTGCCCGCTTCCCCACAGTCTTGCCAACAGAGCATAGCATCAGATTTTTTAGATTTTTGCCAGTGCAAGAGGTAAAAAATTGTATATTATGTAATTGTTTATATATCTGTGTCATCCTTCCCCTTGACTCTCCCCTCTCCCCATTCGTGGTTCCTTAAAGATTTCTTTTATTAAAAATTTTTTTAAATGTTTATTTATTTTTGAGAAAGAGAGAGAGCATGAGCGGGGCAGGGGCAGAGAGAGGTGGAGACACAGAATCTGAAGCAGGCTTCAGGCTCTGAGCTGTTAGCACAGAGCCCGACGCGGGTCTTGAACCCAAGAATCACGGGATCACGACCTGGACCTAAGTCGGACGCTTAACCGACTGATCCACCCAGACGCCCCTTAAAGATTTCTTTTGAAGCGAATAACCTCATGAAGTAAAGGAGGTTACTAGCCTAAGATAGTGTAGTGTCTTACTCTTTCAGGGACAGAGAAAAGCCTAATTGTGTGAAACCCACTGTTTGGAGACAAGGGGATGAATGACACGATCCATCCAGACCTGAGCATTGTGTCCTACAAATCCAGGAAGAAATAAAACACCCATCTGGTGGTGGGAACTACAAAAAAGCACCAGGCTGTAAATCGCCGAGAAAGAACAATCTCCCGTCCTCAAATCTGCAGCACCGTCCAGTTGCTTTGACGATAAATGTCTGATGTGAATCTGTTTCTATCAACAGAGCCATACATTATAAAATGAGGTTAATCAATGTCATCAGAAAAGGCCATACATTATGGCAATTTGAGGGAAGAGAAGCAGTGTAATAAGGCAAACCAGAACAGATTGGTGCATTTTCAGACTGTGAGCATAATTTGCATCTGTAATTTTATTCAGCAACTCCCAGGTGGAGTATAAAGAGATTTCCGTTTTTGTTTATCTTGTCATAGATCGTGCTTTTGGTTAAATTTGCCTTGCAAAAAGTTTTCTTGACTATTTTGGTCCATCAACACCGTCTTTGGCTTACCAATGTGTAAGAAACTGCTGACATTTTACGAATGACACCTCCCTGGAATTACCCTCCCCTTCTCACTGCATTCCACCAATCTAAAGGAAGGAGCATTCATAATTTAAAATTAAATTAAGCAGCTTCCTCTGGTAACCTTAGTCCCAAGTTCCGCAAAGCATTCACGTTCTATCGAAATTATAATAATAGTTAAACTGTACTAAGCAGTTACTAAGTATCAAGCTACTCACTTTGTATAAAATTATTAACCCTTACATAATTTTATGAGATAGGAACGGTTATCATCGCCATTTTAAGGTGGGAAACTGAGGACCCCAGGGCTAAATGACTTGCCCAGTATTCCTTGTTAGATGGGTGGCATCTGGTTTTTAAGGCAGATAGTCTTGCCTCAGAGGCTGGAAAGTGAGGGTGGGGGGAAGAGAGAGCTGAACTGCTTGACTTCATCCAAGGTTCGTTTAGCAGACTCAAATCTCTCCCCTCATTTTTAGTAATTTTAAAGTCACTAAAATAAGTATAATGTTGAACGTTGTACCTTTAGTCAGACTACCACGAAACATTTTTTATCACCTTTGTATGTCCTCTTTGAGTGTTTGAGCGCTTATTTTCTGTAGTTGTAATAACAGCAATCATGGTAACTTCATATTCTGCTTTTTCAATTAATAGAACGTCATAAATATTTTCCATGCTGTTACATAGTATTCATAATTATTTTTAATGACTTTATAATATTCTATGCAGTTAAACTACTAAATTGACTTCACTCTTCCCCTATTGTTGGATTCACAAGTTCATTTAAATTCTACGGCCAGAGGTAATAATGGCAGTAAATATTTTAACATTTATAGCTTTATGCTGCCATTTGAATACTACCATAGGATACATTTCTGGAAGTGGATCAGAAAGCATAAATGGCCATCCAACTGCTGCTTCCATGGCTACAAATGAGCCTGCCCTTTTCCCCACAACCTCGCCAGCAATGGAAAGTAACTGTTTTGGAGTAGGTGGGTTAATTTAGCAGATTTCAGTGCTATCTGAGTGTGAGTTATCTATTTTTATTTCATTGATAATAGGAAGCATAATTCATTTTAGAAATAACAAGGCATACATTAAACAAATCAGCAAATATATCTTCTAATGCACATCGTTCGGGCTTCCCTGCACCCAATCCCTGACCTTAACGCCCAAGCGAGGTCCTGAGAGGACTGCATTTGATCGGGGAGAAAACGGTTTTCTTAGCTTTCTGCCGTCATTAGAGAGTGATGCGGCACGTTCTGACCTCGGCCCAATGCCTTCAAAAGACCCAGGTGATGTTTTCATTGCCAAGATCTCAGCGCACATTGAGTGACATCCTCTGTTCAAACCACTGAGTGAGTGGTAAGAACACGGTACAAAGGTGAAACTAGAAACTCGTTATCCTTAAATCATTCTAATACGAGAAGGTGCAAAGACAACTCCAAATTGGCACCAAAGTGAAAGTCTACACTTTCCTCCATGAAAAATCATCTACATTGATTTTGTGTGTGTGTGCCATTAAAGGTCAGAAAGAAAAATACCTCGCCCTTTAAAATTGTTCCATAAATAGGCTAGTTTTTTGCTGAGAGTAAGAATTTTCCCATACAACTCTTACAACTTATTCATTTTCTCTCCTCTGCAAACACTAACAGCTTCAAGCTTTATGAACAAGCCCACTACAAAGAGAAGCCCACAGCGGGGGCCTTGAGAATATAATTCACAGGGACGAAACGCCTTGATAAATACTGTGTAGACTACGGGAATTATTGTATGAAGCTGATAGCCTTGTCATTTTGCTCAGCACGCACACCACACTACCCGAATTCCCTGTTTTTATAGGGCATAAATAAGATGTAAAATGACACCACTGAACATCGCAAGGCCCATTTAGGGATTACATTAGATGAGAGAAAATGGACGGATGAGACTTGTACCGTGATCATTTTTCTTCTTCACACATCAAGTGAAGACGTCTCCAGAGCAGTTACTGTGGTGTGCAATGCCATATTTTTTTGTAATTAATGAGCAAAGTGCATGGTCCAGAAAGAATTCTTGGGAATCTGGATGATTTGAGAACGCTTATGTGCCATAACTCACCACCTTAAATTTTCATAGGTCTTTGACATTTCCTAAGTAAATATGTATGCTGGGGTCGAGAGTTGAGTTTTTTTTCCTGTATGAATTCTTGTGTTTGTGGGTTGTAGTTTTTTTTTAGAGTAGAGTTAGCCCAGAATGGCTGTTGTAGCGATAAAAGGCAATTTTATTGAAGGTCTACTTTATTGCTACTGAACACAATGTATTTATTATCCACTTTTATTTTCTCTGAGGAAAGTCTCAGAGAAAAAAAGGAAATCTTTGCAAATCTCTGCATTCCAAAAGTTTAGTTGAATGCAGTGACAGCACCAAGGATAGCACATTCGCATCCATAAAGAATTTTGAACCCTACAATTGCCTAGTTAGGGTAGGTAATAGTAATTTCCTTTTCTAGATAAAGAGAGTATCTTTCAGTGATGCAACGGGGTCAGTAAAGGACTTGAGATGCACGGTTCCTTGTTCTCGCCACAGCACCATGGCTCCACTGGAAATAAAAAGGCACCTGAGATTACAAACCAAATTTGGGATAGAGGGTTAGGACCCATTTCGCTCCATGTTCTACATATCACTTGTTGCCTTGAAGCAGGTATGGCTGCAGGGTCAACTCTTCAGACGTCAGTCTATTCCTTTGTGGATCGTTCCCGCTCGTTCCAAATCTTTCTAGTTTCTCCTTCTACACACATTGGGATGGTAGGAGGCAAATAAAGCCTGCAGACTAAGTTCTTGGGCAAGTTTTAGTCACTGTTTTTGTAGAACTGAAGGCAGATGGCCAAATAGGTAATATTATAGTCAGTGAAAATATGTGATTTCTAGGAAGAGTTCCCAAGACAAAAGGGCCAGGAAAGATTTGAATTTGCTTATATCCTTGCTGGCTTACGTTCATACATTTGTGTAAAATGAGCATACTTTAAAATCTCATTTTAATACTTCACCCCTAGAACAGAATTCACCATAATCCAGCTTCCTTTTGGATCTGGGTAAGATTTATTTGCTAAATTGCCAAATGGGCTCCATTATAAGAGCATTTCCTAGAGTTTACTCTTTTTTTTTTTTTTTTTTGATTTTCCCCACCCTTTCTCACCCCTAATAATATCACCAGAAAATGTCCAAGCGAATGTGACAAGAAGTTCAGGAAATTTCTCCAAGATATTTTTGTTCATTATTCTTTGCATAAGATGTACCACAAAGGTCATGAGAGAATTGAAATGACAGCGGTTTATATTACCAGACTTCAGTGTACAATGTTTCACCTGTTTTCAGTGGGGCTCCTCTTTATTTTCGTCACACTGTGGAGTAAGGCAAAGGACAAAGTTGTGTCATTAGAGGAAACTTATCTTGGCAATTAGCCATCGTAGAAAAGAAAAAGTCAGGGGGAGAAGGGAAGTGCAATAACATTTAACAACTAACAGCAACTTCTGGCAGTGTGATACCAATTAAGCCTTGAAGGGTCTGTTTCAGTTTTTAGTACCACACGGCTAGCCCGGCCCAAGGCAAAAAGAAGGGGGCAAGTTAGGTAATTGTAGGGATAATGTAAAAACTCTCTCCAGCCCCTGATTTCTTCCTTTGGGGGGGGAAAAAAAAGAGAGAGAAGTTGGTTCTTAACTCTTTCACAAACATCCATAGTGCTTGAGTGTGTCTGAGTGTGCACGTGTGTGCGTCTGTACGTGTGTGTGTATTCCCACATAAACCGAGCATGTCTAGCCCTATTGCTGCCACGATAACAGGTGTAGGATGGACAGTGTGTGCAATGGTGACGGCCAAGCTGAGCATGTCATCTACAAGCCCCACCCCCTCCTTATCACATGTTTTCCCCTTCTAATATGGGGAACAGGGAATCAGTGGTGGAATGTTCAATCAGCAGTCATCCGAGAGTTGTAGCTAGCGCAGTTTTAGTCTCTTTTTTTCTGCCAAGACAACAGCGCATCCTTCAAAGATGGCGATTCTGAAGGTTTGATAAGATATATGAATAAAAGTCAGTTGCCTTTTCCAATCACTTTGAATAAATAAGTGATAACAGAGTTCATAGCTCCCTCACTGCTTAAGCTTTTAGAGGCTTTGCACTATAACGGACAGCTCGGGAACATTTTTAGAAGAAAAAAAACACCTCTGCAGTTCTTCAACAAAAGAAGGAAGATGGACTGTATCTTCAGTGTATGAGAAATACCAATAGTATTTCGAGCAATGGATTTACTTCATGTGGGTGAGGATATTATTTTCTTGTTCTTATTTTTACCCATTTTTAACTGCTGAGATAAATGCATGTTTCAGCATTATCACTCAACATACCATAAATCATATTACATTATATGTAACTGGCTGGAATTGTGAATAATAAGGAGACATGTCCAGAATGCCAGGTGGAAGACGTCCAACCTAGCTTCTTACTTCCTGGAGCTCGTGTAGGCTGGAACAGGCAGAAGAAATGGGGGGAAAAAGCAAGATAAGTGGGATAAATAAACACCCGATGGAGTCATGGCACATTCAAGGAGTCACGATTTGTATCCCTCATGAAAGTTTCAGTATAACAAAAATGAAGGTAGAAGTGATCATATCCTTGAAAAGCCATGACCTTAGTCTATGGAGGATGTGGGCAAAGCTCTCATGGCTTCTCTCCTGTACATAGACCATTGTGATGTGCCACTGGACAATGTGGTTGACCTGAAAAGTCAAATTAAACATCTCTGAGAGGTTTTCAGGTAGCAGAACTTTTAGAGGGCCACTCTAAGTAGGAGACTCAAATCGTGGACAATGTGTTGAGTCTGAACAACTATGAATATAAACTATTTTGGTCTGACCTAGGCTGTTGTCCATACTATTCGGCGTTGGAGATGACTTTCCACGATTAACTTGCCTCATGGAAAAAGAAAGCACAGTATTAGTGAGCACCTACTCTGTTCTAGGGACTGGGAATAAAGTGGCAAGTAGAAGACTTATCGTCCTTTACCTTTGCATAATACGGCCAGGGTACACAGGATGGGAGTTTCGTCCATTAAGGAGCAGATTTGCTCCTGAGTATGCAAGATATCAGAGTCATAGTGTAGTTTTTCCTGATCGCCTATGAGATGTTTCCTGTTCTCATCTTTCCCTGGATTCAGTATTAGATATGATCTACATCGGTGATTATCAAAATGATCCCTAGGTCACAGCAGCAGCATCACTTGGGAACTTATTAGCCATGCCGGTTCTAGAGCCCTACCCAGACTCACTGAATCAGAAACGCCGGGGTGGGCACAAGGCAAGCTGTCTTTCACAAGCCTTGCAGGTGATTCTGAAACACGCTGAAGTCTGAGGAACACTGTTCTAGAGTAGTGCTTCTCAAAATTAATGGGCATATGAAACTCCTACGGATCTTGTTAAAATGCAGACTGAGTCACTAAGAGGGGCCTGAAGTTTGGGGGCTTTCCAACCCGTGCTTAGGTGACAGCAGGGTTGCTGGTCTGGGCACCACACTTCGAATAGCGAGGGTTTAGGTGTCTTTGTTGCTATTGATATGTGGAGTTTGGAGACTTTTAGCCTGGTGGTAAATGCCTTCCTTCCTAAAGAAAGAAACATCAATCTTCTTTCTTCGGGGCGCCTGTAGACATCCTACTGTAATTATTTGTTTACTTCTACGTCCCATTGGTCCATCAACTTATCGAGGGCAGGAAGAATACCTATATTTGCAGCAACTTTAAGTGCCTGGCATATAGAAGACCCTTTGTTAATGGGCCATAGAGCAAGATCCCGATATCTATATCCATGCAGCCTGTCGACAAGAGATGTATCAAAACTCTTTGTGAGTAACTTCTGTGTTATTTATTTGGCCACCTCCTGACACTTGTTTACTGCTAGCTTATGATAGACTAGTTAAATCCATGAGGCTGAGATCCTTCAAGCACAGCGAGAGTAAGATGAATTTTTTGTCTTAAGTGGCTATATGTCTCGTGGAGAGCGGGAGTGAAATAAAACTGATTTTGGTCTGGCTCCTGGTGAACTGCAGCTAAGGGGTTGTTAATAGCTTTCCTTTTTGAGCTCCAGGTTGTTAGTCTCCAGAGGAAAACCTGGTTCTAATGTGGAGAGCCTAGCATTCTGTCTTGAAAAGACCACTCTCATTTTACCCATGACAGAAGCTGAAATCCTTTCCTCTCTGTGTTCAGAATAATATGGTGAATATTACGGTTTATCTCATTTGTAGCCTGTTTCCCCTTAGTTAGTCCATTCTTTATTTTTCTCCCAGAGGTGTTTTTTTTTTTTTTTTAGTTTATTTATTTATTTTGAGAGGGAGAGAGAGATAGAGACAGAGAACAAACAGTGGGGGAGGGGAGAGAGAGAGAGCGAGAGCGGGAATCCCAAGCAGGCTCCTCACCGTTAGTGCAGAGCCCGACGTGGAGCTCGATCCCACGAATTGTGAGATTATGACCTGAGGCGAAATCAAGAGCTGGGCACTTAACCAACGGAGTCACCCAGGTGCCCCAGTCAATTCTTGATAAAGATAATTTTTTTTTTTACTAGCCTGTGAAAATACCTACTATTATATTCTAAAGAGCCCTGGCTAGTGGGGTCACCTCTCCATAGTAGCAAGTTGTGAATTAAAAGCAGCCAGTCGGTAAGAATTTAGTTTGAAGGCTATAAAGTAAAGTTAAGTGGTGTGAACTTACGGATCCCAAATTAAATGCACGTCAAAGGCTCGGAAACACATCTTCACAGATACAGACAGATATTTATTACAATTAGACACTCCAATATGTCTAACAAAGATCTCTAACCTGAGAACAGTACCCAAAGTACTATTTGCCAAAGACCTAGATGAACACGTGTTTCTTCTGCACACTACAGAAAACCATAGGTCATAATGCATTTTCATGAGATGTTTAATTATCATAGGCCTTCACAAAACATTTTATCTACGACTTCTAAATTCATTTCGCTTGGGGTCACAGGAGTTAGTCTATCGGAATGATTTTTAGTAAAGTCCGGCTTTGAATTAGGACCGTCTGGGCTTCACAGATCGAGTAGCAAGTAGGAAATCTATTGTGCCATCCAGACCACCAGGACTATAAATTGATTTGAAACTCTGGCCCCATGGAATGTATTCCTCTCTGGGCAGATATCCAGAGACAGCAATAAAGAGGCCAGTTACCTTGTTTTGTAGTCATTCTTTCTCATACCCAAACATCTCTTTTTCAAGTTTATATTTTAAAACAAAATTTTTCTATTAATGTAGAAGAGTCATCTGACAAAATGTTATTACAGTTGTCAAAGGATAGTGTGCTCCTGGGTGAATTATCAGTCAGGGTCTGAACCTGAAAAAACATATCTAAAATCCCTGTTATCACCATTTTTCTATCTTGACCCTCATATCAGGCAACTAATAACCTTCCTGCTGGAGTTTCTAACTAGGGTCTGGAGGGAGGAAGACCGATCTTCCTTGAAAACGCTTGCTAGCATTATATGTCATCAGGAAAATGCAAATTCAAACAACAAAGAGATAGATACCACTTCCAGAATGGTCAAAATCTGAGACACTGATGACACCAAATGCTGGTGAGAATGTGCTCTAAGAAGAGTCTTCAAAAAATAAATAAACCCAGAATTAAAAAAAAAAATCTGTGATAATTTGACTCATGGCTCAGAGAATGAAAAGTTTGTTTGATTATGAAACAAAAGGATACTAGCCTCAGACACTGCCTAATCATCACAGGGTCAAAAAGCAGGGTTGATTAAGTTTTAGTTCTTAAAAATGATGGATCATGAAGAAAGGTTAATAGATGTTCTACCTTTTCCAGAACAGGGTACAGGTCAGACTGCTGATTACCGGAGTGAGGGGAGTACATACATAAATGGCACTCAGTTCTGGAAGACATCATCTGTCCATCCGTCCATTCATTCATTCATTCATTTGTTCTTTCTGAAAGTTTTTGTTGAATAAACAAATGAAGGAATGCCGTTTACATGGCGTAACCACATTCTGCAGGCATTTAGCAAACCTCCTGAAGCAGCCTTCCCCATACTAGAGCGCCTCTGCAGAAAGCCTCTCCAGCCATTAGGAAAAACCAGAAAAGCTAGCAGCTGCTTAAATTTGGGCAGGCTCTGATGATTTATTCTGATGCAACAAGCCATGGAATCTAAATGAGGGATGGGAGGCAAAGAAATAAGGCAAGAAAGTTTGGCACCTCTGCGTATCCGGAAGCCTCCTCTCATCGTTAATGTGAGAAAAGGAAATGGTATTTTTATTTTCATTAAAATGCAACAAGCATCAAAGTCAGAAAATAGATCATCTTTGTCTCATGGCAAGAAGCGTATAGAAGCAGATGAGTGGCTGCGTTCTGCTGGGTGTTGCTGGGGGTTCTCTCACACAGACCCACAGCCGTGCTGTGAGCTCGATCTTGCAGGGAGAAGGAGAGGAGGTTGAGAACTGGGTTGGTCACTTTCCAAGCCTGACAGACAAACACTCAGGTAGTTCTGGAAGACACTTCCTTCCTTCATTCTGCAAGTCTGTGCTGAATGTCTTCTATGTACCAGGGGCATTTATTAGCCCTGAGGACAAGACGGTGAACAAGATGTGGCCACTACACTCATGTTACTCACAATCCAATGGAAGAGGCAGATAATCAGGTGACTGCACAGAGGGTTGAAGGATCGCCTGGAAGAATTCTAAGAGCAGATTCAGGAGGGATGTTTAGAGAAAGCTTTAGGGAGTTCAGAGAAAGCTTTTACGGGAGGCGACGTCTGGGTTGATATTCACAGAGTGAATGGGCCAGGTGACACCCCAGCAGTGTGGACAGAAGGGGGGGGTGCAGGGAAGCAGGGAGGAAGCAGTAGATGATGGCATTGGAAGAGCTCATGGCATATTTGGAGGCTTAGGGGAGAGAGAGAACATAGCATATTGGGAAGGAATAAGTAATGCAGCGTGGCTGAAGAATGTTCTGGGAGGAGGGGAAATGAGGTTGAAGAGATACGAAAAAGACCCTTGGAAATCACGCTAAGGTGGTTGAACTGCATCCAAGAGTCTCGAAGGCTCCACGCTGGACAGGTTTCGAACTTCTGCCTTATGTGGATTCCATGGAAAAAAGGCCACACCGTGCACACGGCACCTCTCACTTCAAGGCACCAAAGTGATCTGTTTATGTTTCTGTTCACCCCAAATTGGTCATCAGTTTCTGAAGGGCCAAGAACAGTTTCTTTTTTAGAAATGTTTGTATTTCCCAATAGAAAATAGCCTACTGGGACCTGTTATGTAGAGGCAAAGACTCATAGGCAAAAACCTCAGTCACCCCCAAAAAAGACAGCCACCAACCTGTCCGGCATTTTGTGGTTTCCATGCCATCGGTGGATAATAATCGCGGTAGGCGAACAGTGTAGGAATTGGTGCTTTGGACAAAAATGCGCACTTCTCAAGGCATTTCTCTGCCTTCTCGATACATGAGTGAAAATAATGACGCCAATGTCAGCGCACTGATGCCAGCCTGTTTATAACAAGGCACACATTTGCCACCAAATGGCAAAATTGTGAATCAAACCCTCGCACATTTTTTAAAAGGCAACTGATTACGGTGCCACCCTTGTGGTGAGCACAACATAACGGATAGAGAAACTGAATCGCTGTGTTATACACCTGAAGCTAATGTGACACTGTGTGTCAACTATCCCCAAGTAAGAATTAGAAAAAATAAAAGCTAACTATGTGAGAACAATGATGATTTAGAGATCTTTGGCTATCATATGACCCCCATGTAGGGAAAGGAAGGAAGATGCCCAGCAACAGCCTTAAGAGAGCAAAAAGCTATTTCAGGGACAGGTTTGTTTGTTCATCCAGACATTTACAGAGACTCCATTTGCATAGGTGATAGAGACTCAAAGACAGATTAGGCACTGATGCTACCCCCCAGGACCCCACAGTAAAGACTGGTGTGATGGGGACAGGGGGCAAGTCGTTATAACACAGGACGGGAAATGCCGTGATAAACGCATGCCAAAGGTACTGAGAAAGCATGGGGACGTAAGTGAAAGAGCCCGGGGTATGTAGTGGGTTGAATGATGCCCCCCCCCCCCCCGCCAAGGTTTGTCCACCCAGAACCTGTAAATGTGACCTTATTTTGAAAAAGGGGCTTTGCAGATGTAATTGAATTGAGGATCTGGGCTGAGACCAGCCTGGATTAGGGCGGGTCTTAATCTAATGGCAGTGTCGTTACAATGGACAGAAGAAGGGAAGACCTAGGCACAGGGAAAAAGGTCGTGTGAAGATGAAGGCAGAGATTAGAGTTTTGTCGCCAAAGCCAAAGAAGGCCTCCGGCCAATAGAAGCTGGAAGAGGCAAGGAAGGACTGTCCTCCGGAGGGAGGACTCCAGAGGGAGTGTGCCTCTCCCCCACAGCACCTCGATTTCAGACTTCTGGTCTCTACAACTCTGAGAGTTGTTGTAAGCCACCGAGTTGTTGGTAACTTGTAGCCTGGGACACTAACAAAGGGTAGAAGCCGTGAGACGTCAAGGAACACTTCTGGAAGAGATCGTGCCTGAATGACGTCCTGAGGACAGAGTTAGAGGGACCAGATGAAATGATTCGGGGGCGGGGCGGGGGGAATCGGAGGAAGACAGGAAAGAGGTAAGAATGGAAGGGCAAGTGATAAGGTGTTCAGGGAAGGCTCTAGAAAAATTCAAGGAGTGATCTAAAAAATGTGCTTGTGTCTGATTATTTCATGGTTGAGTTGACGTGGCCACGGAAAAAGGGGTTACAACACGGATATATGCCTCAAAACAGTTTCTATGACAAATAGGTTTGGAAATGATGTATATACTTTTCGCACTTTAGAGGCCCAAAGTTCACATAAGCACACCGACGGCTCAGGGAAGCTCTGCACTCTCGTTCCTCTAGAGTTTCAGCCGCCTTTGTCTTTGTGCCTATGTATGTGAAACACCTACCAACAGCTTGAGGAAAACAGCACTTCCAGAACACGTTTGAGTAACGCAGGTCATGTCTGGAGGACCTTAGCAAAGGCCCTGCACCCCTTCCTCATAGAAAACCAAACTGTCCTTTTTCCTTTTTTGTAGCTGAAAACTAATTTTGCAATTCTGTGATTTTTTTTTTTTTTTGGTAATTTTAAATAATACTGTTCATTTTTTTTTGTAATTAACTTTGTAATTTGTAATGACAATTCGGGGGGTATTTCTTTTCTTTAAAAAAAAATTTTTTTTTTACTGTTTATGTTTGAGAGAGAGAGAGAGAGAACAGAGCATGAGTGGGGGAGGGGCAGAGGGAAGGAGGGAGATACAGAATCTGAAGCAGGCTTTAGGCTCCGAGCTGTCAGCACAGAGCCCGACACGGGGCTCGAACCCACGGAGTGTGAGATCATGACCTGAGCCGAAGTCAGAGGTTTCACCAACAGAGCCACCCAGGCGCCCTGATTGGGGGCGTATTTCTTTGTAGTTGTTAAAAGACTAATAGTTTGGCTTTAGGAATTAACCCTTTAGGCTGGGATTCATCACTGACACCTTAGGAAGTGGGAAAAGCTGATCCTTTCTGCAAAATGGGTTTAAATCAGGACTAGTATGTGTCCAGAGAAGAGGGAAGGGTCAACCTCAAGGTGGCCATGTGGTGGATGGGAGGGGAGAACGCAGGCAGGGAAGTCCCAGGAGAGCAACAATTCTTGAGTCTCCAGGGTCTGGCCTGGCTCCCAAACGTCCAAACATTCCCTAAGCGCAGTTCTTTGTGGTAGCTGTTTCTCTTCTGCCCTCTTCTTTCTTCCTGTCCCTAAACTTCTGTTTTTGGGCCACGCGGGCAGCCCCCTTAGCATATCTGAGAGAGCCACGTTCGTGATTAAGTCCTGGGATCATGGCATGTGCCTACGTCCAGGCCATCTGCCCTGGCTTTTCCTGGGATGGTGCATTTTCGCCTCAGGGTGGGCAGAGGAACAGGAATGACTTTCAGGGGATGCCCTTTACACGTGAGTTCTGTTTGACCAAAGCAAATTGCAAGCTTGCGTTGATGAAACTGGAGATGACTGAATTTAAAAAAAAAAAAAAAAAAAAAAAAAGCGGTTTTATTTAAATAACAACAGCAAAACCCCAAACCTGCATTTTGTGGTGGTAACTTAAGTGGCAGATCAATGATGCCTCGCACCTCAGAGCTACTCACAAGCCCTCCCAGATCGGGGTCCCCAATTTAGTTCCCACTGGGGCTTTTGGAATCTTAACCAAAAGCAATTTACAGAAAGAAATTTCTTCTGTGACAAACATTCAAAGCTATTACAATCTGATCTGTTCTTTCTCTCTCTCTCAATTCTCTCTCTCTCTCTCTCTCTCTCTGGCTTAGCTCTAGCTCTGTGCTTGTTTGTTTTATAGATTAGGCCTGATTTTAAAGTATCTGTAAATCTTTCCCTAAGTAAAGGACAGCTTGCTGATCTGTATGCAAATGATATACTTGCCTGCCTTAAAAATTTAAGATTGACTTTGAATTGACCCCGTGCTTTATCCCTCAGTGGGAAAAAAAATGAGAGGATATTTATAATACCTATGGACATTGTGTACGATGCCAGTGGGAGTTTTCTTCAACAGTAGATGAATAACAGAAACATGGGCAGACTGAAATGGGGCAGATATATGCAAAAGGCAGATTGAAGCTGAGTTACATAGCTGGCTATTACTTACTGTAGCTTTCTGTGGTTTCTCCCTCTCAGAGACCTAAAATGCTGTAATTTTCTCTAAAAATAAAGAATATAAAACTGAAAAAGAACACACGAATAACATACCGGTTGAGCCCACAGAAGTTTATAGTACGAATTTCCCTTTCCTCCTTCTAAATATATCATAATTTTGAGGACAACTTACACAACCTTTACCATGACATTCTTCCCCCCTGGGGGCGAGCCACGAAAATCTCAGTCGGGTTAGGAGTGCACGTGGTTCGAAGTACATCGCGCACCCCACGTCCATTTTCACCGTTGGCCTCCATTTCACCATTGGCACCTTTGTTTTACTCTTTGCACCCTTCCCCCCCGCCCCCGCATTGCCTTAAAAATTAAAATAGAGCAGAACATTGACCTGGGATGAAATAATGGATTTTTTTACGCTTCTCTCAAACTCAAATTTTATTAAGGTTATTGAAAATAAGATCACTTCACTTAAAAATGCCAGAGAAACCCAAGGGACAAAATTGCATGAGATTAACATACCTATTCTTATCCTACAACAAACATATTTCATTCCAAACCTCAACGATTTCTTGGACCATACTATTTCAGAGCTACATTTTTTTTTTATAGTGTTTAGTTTTTATTTCCACGGTAGCACAGTAACTGTCCTGGGCTCCCAAAGGAGAGTTGAAATTCTCCCAAGTCACTGCCCCAGTGGCCAGAGCCACTCATATCCTCATGTGCTGAGGGTCTCGAGTTAAATCTTTTCCCTAGAAGTTTTGCATCCATTGACTCCCGGTGGAGGGATCATAAATGCTGAGAGTGAGCATTCCACTAGGACCCCAGGTTCACCGAGGGAGTGATGAGAGACAGTACTCTCCTTTCTTTGCCCTTTGTCTCCCCCTATGAGACACCAGCACCCCGTCCTGAGGGCTCCCAGGCTTTTTTCTGTTCTCTTTGTTTATCAGGAAGCTCTCTGATATCAGTGCCCTTCACCGATGGTAGGCTCTTAAGTGTTTTGTATTGAATGAGTAAATGAATGAATCACTTTTATTCCAGTTTGGAGAGACTCATTGGAAAGAAAGAATAAAGAAGGTGAAACCGGCCATTCAGCATGAACAGGTCTTTCTGGCAATACAAGAAAGATAATAAATCACACTTGCATTTCGGAACCCCGGTCCTTTCTTCTTCATTGGGCAGGTGGGTAAAAAGTGGCTAAGTGAAGCTGACACCTGTTTTAGAAGCAGGAGATGATGACAGGTGGCAGGATAGAAAGAACTTTCTGGCGGACATCAAATTCTTTCAATACTTCTCACCTGTTCTGGTCTGACGTCATTATTGAGGGCCCAGGGAAATGACTAGGGCATGATGACATATCCTGGAGCAGGAAGAAAAGAAGTCCAGGAAATTAAAAAGATCAGTTTGTAGTGTAGGTAAAGGACAGGCCCCTACATTTTGTGGGAGAAAGATTCTGGGTTTGGCAAGCCTGTTACACTTCCTTGAGTGGGGAGCTCAGCCTCCTGGCTCCTAGGTGAGCTGATTTGGACCCAGCAGAGCCATTCCTCTGTCTTTGGGTGGTTTCTTTCTGTGGTGGATGGTAGAGAACAGAGAATCATCAAGGGGAGCTACGTGTGCCTCTGTGTCTGGGAAAGAACCTAGGATTCCTCCATCAATGCTGTGCCCAGTCAAGCAACAGAATTCCTTTGTGCTTCCTTCTGGAGACACGATGACAACACTCTCTGCCCTGTGGGTCACCTGTCCTTATCGGGAGAGGTAAGAGTTGAATAATGTGTTGCCTTTCCTTGGGGAATTTGAATTCTATGCCATTTCTTTCATGAGGAAGTACAAGCCTTTGATCTCTGTTCAGGGGAGTCTGGCAGCGTGATTCAGCTGCAGAATAATTAAGGGGTTTTACCAGAGCTTTCTGAGCCCTTCCCAACCAGAATCAGGAGGCCGCCTTCCTACTCTGCCTGTGCATGGAGTGGCTGCTAGGAATGGAAGAGCCAGGTTCAACCCAAAAGGGGTCTGGAGCCCTCTCGCTGTGACTCCACATCTCAACCTGCAAGAGGGAAAGAGAAAAAGCACAACAAAATGCCAGCCTCTGGCATCCGGGCACCAGCGTGGTGCTCACAGCCGGGCCCCAGAGTTGTTAGAAGCTGGCCTGGTGCTCACAGCGGCACCTTGTTCTCCTGTTGGACGTAGATAATCTCGGTGAATGTCAGCATCGGGCCAGATCGCTTTGAGCCTCGGATCAAGTGAGAACACTCAGGACTCTGTGATTTTGTCGGGCACAGAGAAAAATACAATCGCTGTGCGACCCACAAAACGCCAAGCATCCCCTCTCTTCGCTAATAGGAGGAGGTGCTACTTCCGTATCGATTATAGCCTAATCCCATCCTAGTCCGCCCTCCCTGTAGACAAGAGTTATTGAGAACAGCCGACTCTAAAATTGTGGCCACTTTCAGAGAGGCTTGAATCCTGAGAGCCCCAGCTTCCTTAGTGTCTCCTTCAAAGTACCACGAGTCCTTTCTAACAGGTTCTTGTTGAGACACCGACGTTCCTCATGGTATGTCCTCTCCCTTGCTAATAGAGCCCTCAGCTTACTCATCCACAGGTATGTTCTTGGTGGCCTTTGGCTGGAGCGAATTGACATTCCACTCTTCCTGAAGTATAATAATTTTGCCTTTTGTTGAATACTTCAGGACTTTGGGTAGAGCTTTCCACGCAGCTAGTGCTCAATACAAAAATCAGAAGACCAACACAGGTTTTATACACACACACACACACACACACACACACACACACGGACTCTGATTTGAAAATGAAAGAAAACCCGACCCAAAAGCTCAAAAGAGCGGTGCCTGGGTGGCTCGGTAGGTTAAGCGTCTGACTCTTCTTGGTTTTGGTTTTGGCTCTCATGATCTCACAGTTTGTGATTTTGCGCCCTGTGTTGGGCTCCGTGTTGGCAGTGTGGAGCCTGCTTGGGATTTTCTCTCTCTTCCTGTCTCTCTGCCCCTTTCCTGCTCTCACTCTCGCTCTTTAAATAAATGAAGAAACTAAAAAAAAAAAAAAAACTCACTAAGAAAATAACATAAGGTGGGGAAAGTCATTATCTCAGCTAATGAAAAATGCTAAGGATACCTCTGGCTTCAAGAAAGTCTGTGCTAAAGAAGGACATCCTGTCATTTGCAACAACATGGATGGACCTTGAGGCTATTATGCTAAGTGAGATAAGTCAGACAGAGAAAGAAAATACTAAGAGTGCCTGAGTGGCTTAGTTGGTTAAGCGTCTGACTTCGGCTCAGTCATGATATCACAGTTCGTGAGTTGGAGCCCTGCACTGGGCCCTCTGCTATCTGCATGGAGCCTGCTTTGGGTCCTCTGTTCCTCTGTCCCTCCCCTACTGGTTCCCTGTCTCTCTCAAAATAAGTGACGTAAAAAAAGAAAATATGATATCATTCCTATGTGGAATTTGAAAGAGCCAAACTTGTAAAAAGTGAGAGTAAAATGAGGATTACCAATGGATGGGAGGGGGGATAAGAGAGATGTTTAGGGGTACAGTCTTGCAGCAAATAGTAAACCCTAGAGATCCAATGCCCAGTATAGTGAATATAAACAAAAATATTGCATTATAACCATCAAACTTGCTATAGACTAAAATTTAATTATCCAACCACTAAAAAGAAATGATAATTATGTGATATGATAGAGGTAGTAGTAATTATTATAATGGCAATCATATTGCAATATACATATTTATTTCATATAAATTTATATAAACCTGTACACCTTCAATTTTCACCATGTTATATGTCAAATATATGTCAATGAAAAAGAAAATCTGTAGTCAGGATTATAACAACATAATGACAAATTGTTTCTTTCCACCTAGTCTTTTTTTCTACTACATCGGAGATATTTATCTTTTTTGTGGGTCCTCATAAGCCGATCACAATGGATCCGGAAAGTGCGTTGCTTACTTGGCTGAGCCTAGACCGTATGGTCCACCCCCGTGTTTAGGAATGATGGGGCAAGAGCTGGGGAGATGGGCACTGCCAGGCTAATGTTCAGTGCATATTAAGAGTCTTCCTGGGGGGATTTGAGAGGCAGCAACTGAAAGGTAAGGCAAGAGGATTTGTGGAAACACAAGTCTTAGATGATGCACACGGTAAAGAAATACCCAAGTCATGCCCAGATTTGTTTGTATAGAACTGATGGAAAGTACAAGTCTAGAGCTGAGTGGATGTTAAGGGGGGAAATAGCAAAAACGTCTTCAGAGAAGATGCAGCATCTAAGAGCAAGGTTTTAATGATTAAAGCATAATTATAGGGAGCCAGGGTTTTGCATTGAGGAATGAATACATACCCAATAAAATAGGTTCCATGGCAGTAAAAAGTGACCTAGTTTTTCTCTGCCTGGACTGCTTACCCTGCTACTCTCCACTGCTTTCCTAGTCATCCTTGGGTCCCCTGGGCAAGTCTTTCCCAATCCTTTAGACTAGGTTCGAGTCCCTCTGCAGTAAATTTCATCCTTTCCTTTTCTTGCATAGCACTCATCACAGTTTTGATCTTCATCGTGTTTATGTAATTGCTTGCTTGGTGCTGTCTTCCCTGCCAGACTGCAAGCCCTGTGAGGGCAAGGTTTTCTCACTTAGTGTCTTATCTGGTACATATAAATTGGATATTGATCGATAAATAAATTTATAAGCATAAACTCCCCAGTAGGGTGGCTTTTAAATACTACTGTACTCTTCTAACAAAGATTGTGCTGTCTTCTTCTTAGAGGTAATAAAGGGTGAACAGATATTCATCCACATCAAAGGAGAGATCTGAAGCCTACATCATGACTTAAGAATGGAACAAAGCCTTCCGCCTTATAGTTTTGAGAATTGTTACTGAAAGACTGTTTGGAGTTTCTGTTCTTGGCAACACTGTGATGCCTAAGACACCTGAGGCCAACGTTGGCATGTTCCATTTCAGGCCAGTTGAGCAAGAACCAAGTGAGTATCATTGACCTGACAGCATATTCCAACAGCTTCTCATGTGCACTAAGGGCTTTTCGGGTTCGTTTGTCATCTCTATTGCTAGTGACACAGTTCTTTGTAAAAAGTAAAGTTAGACGCTTGTCTATGATATAATTTTCCAACCATTTCTGGGGAAGCGTGTGTTCTTGAATTTCCAGATTGTCGAAGAGTATCTTTTAAAGTACAATAAATTACTCTCGTAAACTGAAATAAACAAAATATATAAAATAGAAGCCCAAATTTTTTTTAGGTGTAACAAACATAAAAATTGCTTTGTCTGGTTGATAAAAAAAAGTTTCTGGACACTCTCAATTGTGTATTTTTTCGGTTTTTCAGGCAACCTTAATTGGTCTACAACTGATATCTTACTTTTTGCATTGGCCAACAAGTCTCAAGATGTGAATGAAGCTTCTAGCAAACGGTTGTCCCTCTCACCGAATGAGCCTGTAAAGGTAAGAAAATCAGTATTGGCAGATCAGCTTCCCATTCATACAATGCAAATTTTTTTATTTATTTTTTTTTTTAATTTTTTTTTTCAACATTTTTTATTTATTTTTGGGACAGAGAGAGACAGAGCATGAACGGGGGAGGGGCAGAGAGAGAGGGAGACACAGAATCGGAAACAGGCTCCAGGCTCCGAGCCATCAGCCCAGAGCCTGACGCGGGGCTCGAACTCACGGACCGCGAGATCGTGACCTGGCTGAAGTCGGACGCTTAACCGACTGCGCCACCCAGGCGCCCCTCATACAATGCAATTTGAACAGATAACAGAATTGTTACAGTTTAGGGCTCCATGAGACTGTTTTTAAATATTTTCTATCAAATACTGAATATTCAAAAATTCAATGAAAAATACTGAGAGACATAAAAAGGAGTGTGAAATGGGTGACACGTTCCAATGTGATCAATGTTTCCAAAAGCTATACCCATTTTAAAAAAACAAAAGATGTCTTTCTTTTAAATCCAAGCCATCCAGATTCATTACCCTAGAGTTTAAGTAAAAAGAAATGGGTTGGCCAAAGCACTATCACACGTTGCACCCTTGCAATAAATATCCGGTCATAAGAATGGTAGATGTGATGATTTTAAAAATGATTTTGTTAACTTGTGGCCATTATGACAGGATACTTCATTTCACATCATTTGGTTTTATAGACAAAATACACCACTGGGATGAAATCAGATTTCCTCTGACAATCCGCAGAGAAGGAAGGATCTATTGAAAAATTACATTATCATAATTGTAAGATTCAAACACACACACACACACACACACACACACACACACACACACAGCATCCAAGTTATCCGGCGCTGGGAGACTGTAAAACTTGATTATTGCAAAGGTGCGTTGGCATATTAATTAAAAAGAAGACTGACATTTGAAGCATATTTCAGATTTCATGGCAAATTTCATCATTCTAAATATAGTTTCGGATAATTATGACACATTTGGTGCTAAGCTATTTTAGAATTCAAAACACTTCCATCTTGGAAGGGTTGCAGCAGATCAGGGTGTTTGATCAAGGCTGCAGAGAAAAGAGAGCAAGATTTAATATTCCAGGTCTCCTCATAGTCTGCTTTTAGCTTTTATTTTCTGTGCAGGTTAAATTGGTAGAGCTCTGCAAGGTGATGGCATTTTGAGTGCAAATGGATTTGACATTTTGAGTGTAAATAAGAATGGTTTGTCCTCTTGCATTGTAAGTCAGTCTCCGCCAGCAGTTAAAATAAAGTGAAAACCGCAGAAATGTAGGGTTATTCATTTTCTTGCATACACACCAAGGAATTTTATATTCAGTATTGCCATGAACATTATTTTACCCTCTTCTTTTCCAATTTATTGCCTGATTACAGGGACTGATAATGATATTTCTTCTGAATGACTCTTACAGACATACTTTTTCACCTATGGCTAGGAGCTAGAGATAAATTTTGCCTTTCCTTTAGGCGGTTCTCAGGTGGCACTCTTGTTCTTCCCAAGGTACATAAAGATCGGGAAAGTTGGTGATTTTTTGTTTTACTTTTTTTTTTTCCTCTTGTCTTATTGGAGTAGAGAACAAAGCATGTGTCATGCAATGTAACTTTCCCTTGAATCTTAAAATAAGGCAGAAATGGTGGGGGAGGAGCAGGAGCAAATTGAGAAAAGAAGGGTCAGAAGTTCTGAGCTGCAAAGAACACGGAAATCTAGGAGTACTGCCATAATGCCGTCGAGTCCCCCCAGCCCTGTGTATAGGTATGGAGGGTGCAGGACGAAGGAAATTTAACAAAGTTTGTCAGGTTAACCAGTCAGAGACCTGGTCCTACAATATCGGTCAAAGCCAGATGAGTTGAGTATGTCATTTCACTATCCTGACCTTCATTTGTTCCATTTGTAGAACTGAGCTGTCAGATAAAATAAAACCCAAAGTCCTTTCCGGCACCGATATTTTCAGAATTGAGTTGTCAGACACGCAGGTGTAAGTCCTGGCTCTGCCTCTTTCCTGCCTGAGTGCTCAGGAGGAGGTTGCTTAAGGTTGCTACACCTCAGTTTCCTTGGCTGGAAGATAGGGGTTACGTAATTAATTCAACACATATTTATTGAGTTTTTCTCTTATGCTGGGCAATGAGAACACTGGAGAGGACAAAGCAGAAATGGCCCCTGCTCTTGTGGTGTTTACACTCATCCATTAATTCATCCGCGTATTCAAAAAGTGTTACTGGGTTCCTATCATTTGCGTCCAACGTAGTAGGTCCTGGGGATACATCAGCAAATATTTATAGAGTGGAGGCAGGTGGCCAAAAAGCCCCAGCAAACAGCAATGAGTATTCTGAATGAAACAAACATGAAAATGAGAATAATAAGGTAGTAGCTAGGTCGTTTAGAAGGAGCTCAGAGAAGGCTTTCTTATAGAAGTGACATTTATGCTGAATCTCAAGGACAAAAAGAAAACTACATAGTGTAGGAAGACAAGAGCCCAGGTGCATCTCAGTAACAGAAAGGAAGTAAATACAGCTGATAGCGGTAGGACGAGATGCCCGTTGGATAAATATTCAAAGGCCAGGCATGCAAGGGCCTTAAGAGTTTGGTTATTCTGAGTCCGAGAAAGAGCTGCTGAACTTGACCTGGTTTATGTCTAGAACATCTCTTCAGCCATTTGATGAAGCATGGATGGAGGGGAAGGTCAGTCAATAGCATGATGCAGTGGTTCAGCCAAGAGATCACGACACATGGCCTACAGCGGAGGCAAGGAAAGTGGGGAGACCCCACTGAGTGGGAGACATCTTCGAGACAGAACCATCGGAATTTGCTAGTGAACTGAAGGAAAGGGCAAAATTAAGGATGGCCCCAAGCGTGGGGGACATAGATTTAGGGACAGGAATTGTGAGTTCCATTTTGGGCACGCTGTACTGAGATGTTGGTAAAGCGACAAGGCAGATCTGTCAAGTCATGAGTCTAGAACTCAAGGAAGAGGGCTGGCTGAGAAAAGGAAATATGGGCATCATTAGGAAAGGCCACAAGAACAGATGAGATCACTAGAGGCAGAAGAGACAACAAAATGGTGAAGTTCTGAGTCCTAGGGAACTCCGTTATTGGGAAGTCACGAGAGCAGGTCCCACTGGAAAAACCTTCAGCAAAAATCAGGAAGGGAAGAGGAAGCAGCGATGCCGTGATTTTAGAAGCTACCCACGAACGGTTCAAGGAGGGGAATTAACGGTGTCAAAAGTTGCCCAAGCATCATGGAGGTGAGAGGAAAACACTCACGAGCATAGGCGGTATGGTGTTTGCTCGTCATTCGAAACAAGAGAAGATTAGAATCGGAGGAGAAAGGCAATTCTGGAATGGATCGAGTTATGCCATGGGAGATGAGGACATGCGAATAACACTTCCGAAAAGCTGGGCTCAGAAGGAAACAAAAACTAAGCAGTAACTTGAGACAGATGAGGGCTTGAGGAGGGTTTCTTTCTAAAAATGGGAGGTGTGAATAAAGTATTGGTATGCTGATAGATAATAGATGGTGGGCACGGGGGAGAGGGTGGTGGTGTGGACGCAGGTGTTCTAAAACATAGAGGAGGGACCTGAGAGAAAGGAAGTCCTTTTTTTTTTCCAGGCAGAAATGAGTTTATTGCATTAGAAAAAACACCAAAGAAAACCAGCAAACGCCTCCATACGAGACACAGTTATTAGCTTGACTTCAAGGGCAAAAAGGTACAATCTCAAAGGTACGAGCTTTATTTTAGGGAGGGGGTGACAGTCTCATCCCTCCTCCTTCCCTGTCCCCCTGTCCCTTTAAACCAATGGACCTCAATGGTGTCTACTGTATGATACAATTACACACAGGGCTCATTTCTTGCTCTGCTTGCCTCTCACACCTGTGTGGAGCTAGCTGGTCGTAACGAGCACACTCCTGAGGTTCTGGGATTGACAGAGAAACGTGAGCATTGGGTTGGCGGTCGTAGCCTGAGCCCCGACTTCCAAAGTGAGTGACAGGGGAACTTGGGTGGGGGGAGAGAGCTTGCCTTCCTGGAGGTCTCCAAGAAGGCTGCTGGCTGGCTGATCCCTCCATCTTTCCCCACCAGCTCTGGGGCCCAGGCATTGGCACAAATACATGCTGGGCATGAAGGGGGGTGGGGCGGGTTCAATGAACCATGTGACTCAGTCTCTCAGGGTAGCCACTTTGGGTAACTTCTCCTGGGTCTGGAGTGACTGCTGTCAGGAATGAAGCCAGCTGAGCCTGGATATGGGGGAGAAGAGAGAAGGAGCCTGTGATGTTGCACCCTCCGGCTAGAGCTGAGAGCCCTGGGAGAAGAAGTCTAGAACAGCAGCCTGGAAGGGGGGGGGGGGGGGGCGCAAGGCAGGCTGGAAAAGGAGAGAAACCTGGGTGGGAAGCAAAGGGCTCACTAGCAAGCCATCTTCCTGGGAGAAACCCAGCCCCAAACCTACTCTCCATGAGCCCAATGCTGCCAGTAGGTCCACATTCAATAACGGTCCCTGCTGGTTTCTGCTCTCCAAAATGTCACTTGACATCACAGCTGGTCACTATGGGGGGTGCCCCTGGGCAGGTCACAGGCAAATACGAAGGAAGAAAACCATCTTTTCCTCTAGCCGAGCCCCTGATGATGCCAACCGCTATGGCTAATAGTAGAGATGGGAGGAGGGGGGGATGAGGCCAGAGGTGAACAGCGCCTTTTTCAAGAGCAAAGTCTCCTGCTGCAGGCCAGACCCCAGGAAAGAGAACATAATTCAAGTCTGAGAAGCGGCAGGAGCTGTGGCGGGAGGGACCCACAGATGCCAGGGCTGGGACTCAGGTAGCTGGACAGCTCTAAGCCCCTTCTCCACACTCACTCCCCCAAATCCTAACTGAAGGGAGGCATGCGAAGAAAAGGAATCTGAAAGCCTCTCTGGGAAAGAAACGTCCAGACTGGTCCTCCCTCTAAGCTCCCAGCAGCAGCTCGTTAGGAAAATGCCCAGTCAGGATCTCAACGATGCGTCCTTCAAGTCAGAATGACAAGGTGACAAAGGGTGGCATTTGGAGCCCAGAGGAGCTTAGCATGGCGGACGGTCCATAAACACAGGTGCTATGGATGGCGAAGGCTCTTAGGAGCTTTTCCCCATGTCTGGGTTGGCCTACCCTGGGAAAGGACGTAGGGAGACAGAAGACCCTTGGGAGTGGACAACAGCGTTGGGATCACCCCTTGCTTGGGTCCGGCTCTCAATGGCTTCCTGAAATGTACAACAGCAAACATAGGGGAAAACATTCTTGGCAAGAGATTGCATCACAGAGCAGGGCTGCCCAGGGCAAAGGGGTTTGTAAAGGACCTCAGAAAAGAGTTCTCCTCCAGTCTCTGTCCCCGTCCCCCTCCCTCCCAGACACTCTGCCACTCGAAACCATTCCTTCTCTTGAGTGCAAAGTGGTGCGGTCCCGTGATGAACAATTTGACAATATCTAACCCAACTGCGTATGCATTCGCCCTTTTCCACAGCACCTTCTCCTTTGGGAATTTGAGCCAGAAAATACACTCCGCAAACATGAAAAACAGAAACACATGCAGAAGATTCATCACTGTGGCGTTATTTATACAAACAAAATATTGGAAACAATATAAAGGTCCATTTGTGAGAGATTTATTAGCTACATGACGGCACATTCACACAGTGTCGTTCTCTGCGGTTGTGAGAAAGGACAAAGAAGATCTCTGAATTGGTAGAGTGATTTCCAGGATATATTGATGAGTGAAATATAAATATAATTTTTTTTCTTGGTACAAAGTTATCCAAGAGGCAGATAAAAATAATTACAAGAGATGGGTGGGCATAGAGAGAGAGAGAGTTGGAATAGAAGTGAGATCTCTTTGAGATCTTTTCACTTTTTACTCAGTTTTGACTTTCTAATTATGTAAATGCTTAAAACTTCTTAGAAAGAAGTTAAGAAATGAAAGAAAGGAAGAAAGGAAGGGGGGTTGGTTGGGTGGGGGGCACTGTGAAGTTTGTGGAGTATGATGCAGTGGCACTTTTTGTCAATTCTGATTGTGGGTTCTTTTTCTTGTGAATCATTTCTGTTTCATTCCCATAGCAAGTGCCCCAGCTTTGTCTCTAATTTTCTTAGCTTAAAAAAGACTAGATCAGTATTGTTCTTTTTTTGTGTGTTTCGAGTTTATTTCTCTTGAGAGAGAGAGAGTGCATGCGAGTGCAGGGAGCAGGGGGCGGGGGGTGGGGAGAGGCAGAGAGAGGGAGAAAGTCGGGGAGACAGAGAGAGCAGGCTCTGTGATGTCAGCGCAGGGACCAACCTGGGGCTCGAACTCAGGAACAGTGAGATCAGGACCTGAGCCAAAGTCAAGAGGTGGACGCTTACCTGACTGAGCCAGCCAGGCGCTCTTGGATTGATATTGTTCTGCATTATCTGATGCAATAAGCAGTTAGGTTATACCCAAATTGCAGGCTGTCATTTATTGCCATATTTTACTCTAAGTTAGTGGCGTTACTATCTTAAAACATACTGCGTTAAGCAGTTCTCAACACTCTCTCTTAAGTGGCACTTGGTCCCCTGGACCCAAGCCAAGCAGTGACATGGTCCTTCTGGCTCTGGTTTTCAGGGTAGCCTGTAAGAATGACCCTTGGAAAGGCTTCCAGCTATTAGGGGGACATGTAATTCTCTTAATCTAGAAGATCAAACTATCTCCCTTTTCTGAGCACTGGAAACAGTCAATCAACATGACAGCCTCCTCATTCATCCCAGAAGTAATTGTATCAACCTGCCTGGGAAGTGGGGGCCATGGGAGAGTAATAGGAATTAAACTCCAATTCTTCTCGGCAGCTGGCTAGGATTAGTGAATGGAGATAAACAGAAGCCCATGGCTATTTTTATAAATCACAGCCTTGATAAAGGTTTAGATTTGAAACATCCGAAATTTCTCCGGAGATGACACATGAAAACTACTAGTGGAAAGGTACAGAAAACCTAGATTTGGTTAAGGAATCTGGTTCAGTTTCTCTCTCAGACAGCATTTGGGGGAATAATCTCCATAAGGTTTTATTATTACTGATCAGTCTGTCCTTCTTCGTGGGCACTCGTCAACAAATTGCTCTAATAAAAGTCCTTGTAATAAATCTCATGAGTCCTGTGGATTCATCACCTTATAAGTACCACCCTTCTTGGAGATATTGCAGTTTGGTAATTTGCAATGACTTTGTAACTTACACTGTAACCAGTGGAAGGAAGGAGGCAGCCTCATCTTCTGAAAGGAATGATTTACAGCTACTTTTCTGACGGCCTGGGAGCTCCATGGCTCTGTGGTTTCTATCTTGTTTCTGTGTTTATTAGAGTGTGCTCAAACTGGAGAGGGGATAGTTAAGTCTGAGAACCATCATCTCAAATCAAGAACTGCTGAAGCAAATGTATTTATTCACGTTGGAGAAATAAAAACAGAGGGGACACATGCTAAAAGTATTCAAGTATTGGAAGGGAATGTCATTGAGAAGGAACAGATCATATTTTCAAAAATGCTGAACTGTAAGTATTTGTGTGGGAAGTTACACGGGGGCAGGTTTGAACTGAAGAGAAAAATGAGTTTTCTAACATTATCCAACACGTAGAACAGGTTTCCCAATATCAAAAATATCCAAGTAGAGGCTAGAATACTTCCTGTTGAGGTTAGGATTTGTTAATCTTTAACATCTCTTGTCAATTTTGAGCCAATTAATTCATTAATATATTTATTCTAGTATTAATTATTATTAAGAAATGATTATGTACTGCCCAGATAATTGTAGAAACAGTGATAGTCATATATGGCACATAACATCGCAGTCTGTAGGGAGAGAGACACTTACCGGATAATCACACGAGTGCATGGGGTGAGGGTCATGAAGGAAGGGAATGTGGTCCTATGAGAGTATATGACAAAGGAAGCTTCCTGAACTTGGTGGGGGATGGTTGGGGGCTCTGACGAGAGGCTTTTCTGCTGATGTGCTGCGTGACTAGAAAGTTGGAAGTCGAGTAAGAATTAATCTGGTGTGGCGGGAAGAGGGACAGGGGGAGAAAAGGAGGAAGAAAATTCCAGGACTGTGAAAAGCATTTGAAAAGCCCTGTGGAAGGTGAGATTATTGTTTTCCCCCCATATTTCCTGATAGTAAGAATGACCTGAAGCTCTTTTTTTTTTTTTTTTTTTTTTTTTTTTTTTTGACCTGAAGCTCTTTTTAAGTCTGGTACACTTTCTAGCCTCTTTGCCTTAAGGTATTATCTAGTGGGTTTAGAGATTTTAACTTCTCAAATAACTTGAATGATTCTTGTCATCAGGGAAGTTCAGACATGACATTAGGGAGCCTAAAAGAAAGCCACTGTGGCTGAAGCACGAGGCTGTGGGGTGATGGGTTGAGGGGCAGGCAGTTTTGGTGTGTTGGTCATTATCCTGAGAACATTCGGGAGGTTTGTAGACTTGGTGGCTAAAATTTGAGGGAATTTTCTCTTAAGGCTTCCATTTTCTCTGTGAAGGAAGGAGGAAAGATGGTTGGTTATACACAGGAGGGTCAGGCTGTGCAGGCATCATCCCAGTTTTGAGGAGAATGGAGAGGTGAGGCCAGCTGGCTGGGAGAAACGGGTAGGATTGATGGGCAGTGTTGAGGGCTCATTTGAGGTCAGTGATTATGGATGTGTAGTAATAACAATTTGCTTTGTGGTATTCTTCTCTAGCAATTATCGGATGGCTTAAGCGTTACCAGACAGAAAGCCCAACAGCAGGGTTGATCCCAGGTTGGATGTGACAAAATGCAAAGGCACAAGGGAGTTTGGGATATCAGTGGGAGTGGTCTGGAAATAAGGATGATGGCATGCAAGCTGGATAAGGAAGGAAGTGAAGAAATTAACAGGCAGGAAGATTGCTTAGCACAGAGGGGTCAACAGACTAGAGCTTCTGATGAATCCAAAGTGGGAGTAGTTGGAACTACGAGGTCATGGTCAAAGGGTCACATGCTGAGATGCATGATGTAACACAGAGTGGTCTTACATAACGTTGATGTCCACAGCATGATGGGGTGGAGATGGGTTTCTTGGGGTTGAGTGGAGGAAAAGTTATTGGAAAAGAGGCCGCCAAATAAATGAGACCTTAAATCCTCCCATCCCTGCCGCCATGATACAGGAGAATTAAGAATGGAGGAGGGCATTTTGCTTCAGGACATCACTTGCTTGCTTTGACTCCACTAGGTAAGGTGTGGGGGGCTACTGGTCAGGAAACTGGGTAAGATGATGAGGGTTGGGTCTTCCCAACCTACAAGAAACTTAGGGGTCGAGACAGTGATATATCAGGCCCGAGAGCCAACAGAAGTCAGCAGGGTATAAGTCCTAGAGAACAAAGCATGGCAAGTGGCCAGAAGTTGATAGAGATGATAAGCCACTGGAAGATCCGTAGACACTGAGAGAGGAAAAATCAAAAGAAAGGTTGGAAAAGAAGCAGAAGGTCAAACAAAACCAGGAATTGAGGTGAAGACAAGATAGAAGGGCAGATGAGGCACCCCTGCTCTGAAGAAATTGCCCTGCTGTGGCTCAGTTGGAGCTCTGTTCTTTCCTTGTGACCCTGACAAAAACCAATTCAAGACGCGTCTGGCCTGCAGATGGTCGTAAATGAAAACAGGTAGTTGACAGGAAAATGTCTGGTTGAAAGAAGTGCTTGAAAACACATGGTCCTTTGTCTTTGAAGATGGCCCTATTATACTTAGACTCGGGGATTTGCAGCCAGAAAGAAGAATTTCTTCCTCCTCTCTCTTCCCTGGTGGTAGCTTATTGGTCTATGTCGCCATTGGAAAATAGAATTGCAATGCTTCACGAGTCCAGAAATAACACATCTTTGAGGATCCATCAGGCGGGGACTAAAAATCAAATCGGCACACTCGTTCCACCCTTACACAAAATCAGCGCATCCACAGCTGGAAGGCTGCAGGCATTTTTGGATGATTCATCTTGAGAAAACACGATGAAGCAGCTTAAGCGATATTTCATTTTGACCCAAGCAAGGCAGTGACCATATGCCAGAAATCCTCATAGTAGCCCTCCCCTGGTCGTGCCTCATACTGCAGGCTAGAGTCCCTGGCACCAATGGGGTAGGCCAGTCCAAAGATGCACCGCCTCCCCACCACCCCCACCCTGCCCCCCGCACCTTCTAGACCACCCTCTGATATTTAGGAATCTGGGATATCTGTCTAAATGGCCTTGACCCTACTTGGAGCCTGTGGAGGGTCTGTTCCTTTGGGCTTTGCTCCTAATGAAAAAATGGCACCCCTGGTGGGTACAGCCTGGACTAAGTGGTGACCAAGGACGGCTGCTTGTGGAGGTCGAGGATGGAACTTACGCACGTGGCCTGGGTGTCCAAAAGCGTGGGAGCAAGTATGAAAAGGAATCGGGGGGGATAAAAAGGTGGAAAGAAAGCCAAGGGTCTCACCCTGGGAGCCATGGTCTCAGAACTCTGAGAAATCCAAACTCAGACCTGGCCTTAAGGCTTTATGAAGTTCTTTTGGTCACATGAGAAGAGCAGAGCATATTTTCTTAAGCAATCTATTAGCTTGATTTCTATATTTTAAATATTGAGAGATAGGATACCTGGGACTCCACTGGTACGCTTCCTAGGCCCCAAATATTTGGGATAGGCTTGGGCTTCTGTGTACAAATCACTCCAACTTTTTAGAGTCCTCCATTGTAGCACTGTGTCCTGCCTGTTTATGTATCTATCTTTCCTCCTGGACATTTGCTTCTCAGATCATGTCCTCTTTACCTTTGAATTCCCTAGCACGTAGCCGATTGCCTCTTGGCACACGGTAAGCACCCAATAAATATTTGTGGAATTAATCAACAAAGGATATGCAGTTATGCAAGTTCTCTGGCTAAGGCAAGTCTCTGGTAGATCCTGTCCCTGCTCTCAAAATCGCAGAGTCTATTCCTCTTGATTAGTCCCTATGGACACTGCACAGTATATATTTCCTTCATAAAGCTTAGTATCCTGCTCTATGTTACATGCGAACCCGAGAGGTGCAGACAATTTGTTCCTAACAGGTGATACCAGAACTCCTCACAGCAAGAGGCACTGTCTTCTTTTGGAAAAACATGATGAGGATTGACTTTGGTCTATACAAGAAAGTGTATAAGACCCAGTGGCTAGAGCATAAACGTGCTAGGGAAAGGAGATTACTTTGTACAGAATAAGATGAAACATTTGGAATTATGAGGGGGCAATCTGGCAAGGAGAGGGGGATGAAAAGAGAAGAGCCACTAAGATGATAGACCCAAGATGATGTGACCCATTTTGGCACCCACCTTCACCCATCTGACTAAAGATTGCTGGTTTCCCAAAAGCAGGTTCCATGTGGCCACACCCCCCCAACTGGCCCCACCTCCCCTACCCTGGAAACTGAAGAGAACACTGCATTCTACATTGGGATTACGTGGTATAGAGCAGAGGCAATCTGTGGAAACGCAGAATCCCAGAGACCAGGATTACTCTGAGAATACAAAGTCGGCTTTCTTGAAAATTTACAGAACTCCCAGGGAGGATTTTGAACTTCTACGGATTGTGGTACGGGCAGGAGCTCAAGTCTCATCTAGATTGTAAAGTGTATTAACCATGTCTTTTATTTTCTGAATTCCAATGCTTTGATATCCAAGCTGGGCCATCCCTCTGGGCCATGCTGAACCCAGAGGGATGGCGCCTCCCAGAGTTAGCCAATTCCTAAAGGTAGTCAACAGTTTGCCCATAAGTGTGTCTTTCAAAGGTGAGCCACAATAAGGGCTCTTGCCCACAGTGCCCCCACTCCCTCTGCCTCCTGTCCACCCCAGTTCTTCCCCATGTTGCACCCCCCATGGTATGGTATGTCCGCTCCTCTATGATTATAAAAACTTTCTTTTCAATGTCAGTTGTCTCTTCATCCGATGGCCTTTTCATGCTTAACTAATAATCAAACATGGAGTAACTGGCACTCTTGAACTTCCCCATTGCCTTCCTTTCTCCCCTAATCAGTGCTGCTCTCCGCTTCCCTCTGGGGTGTCATAACACTTTGCTATAAACGCTGCCCCCACCTTCCCATTGAAAGCCGTTAACTACCTAGAAAAGAGGATTCAGGAGAAATTGATTTCCATCTCAGAGGACACTCCCAGTGACGTAGATTTCTTTTTTAAGTTATCAGTGCTTTTTACTTACAAAAATGATACACATGACAAAAAAATTTTCGTGTGAAATTTATAAAGTAAATAATTCTATATATTTATAATAATAATATTGAGGGGTTTTACAAGTTTTTTTCTATTTATTTAGGTAATCGCTACACCCAACGTGGGGCTCAAACTCACGGCCCCAAGATCAAGAGTTGTATGCTCTCCCAACTGAGCCAACCAGACACCCCAAATATTGAATCTTTTATTCCAGGAGCCTGGCATATCTTTCCATTTATTTCAGGGTTTAATGTCTACCAGCAATGTTTTTATATTTATTTTTATTATATTGTATATATATATATATATATATATATATACACATATACACATATACATATGTGTATATATATATATATATATATATACACATTTATAATATATAAATGTTTATTACTTTGTCACTATATTTTAGGATCTCTTGTATAAAAGCCATAGAAGTCTACTCTGGCTACCTTAAAAGGAAAAGTAGTTTATTGGAAACAATTTTAAGAGATAAGATCCATATGTAGGGGACATAAAAGAAAGCTCATTAATGTACTAAAGCATATTTCTTCCTTTTTTTGAGAGAGAGAGAGTGTTGTGTGCGTGCATGCACACACATGAGAGCGGAGGAGGGGGCAGAGGAGAGAGAATAAATCTTCAGCAGGCTCATGCCCAGTGCTGAGCCCAACGTGGGGCTCAATCTCAGGACTGTAGGATCATGACCTGAGCCGAAATCAAGAGTCGACGCTTCACCGACTGAGATATCCAGGCGACCCATCATATTTCTTCCTTAAGGAAGAAGTGAAACACAGGTTGAAGAGTTAGGTAAAGATCTTTGGAAAGGACAGGAACCAGTAGTTCAGGGCATTGTGGTAGCAGGAGCCCACGGAGTCTCTTCAGGGCTCTGTCATTGGCACGTATCAGCTCTGTCCCTTTTCATGCTTGTGTAAATATCATTTGAGATTCAAACTCCCAGGAAAGTGTCAGATGGTTTAGCTTGAGTCTTGAACCTGCCTCTTGGCCAAAGCATCTTGACTGAAACAGGGGAATGATGGTCTCCACACAACATATATTTCCATCACCAGAAGCTGAGGGAATGGATTTGTAAAACAAAAGCAAATTCTTCACACATCAGTATGTCACGGACATTTATTTATGGCAGCACATACACATCTATCCTTTAAATAAGGTGCAGTGTGGGCGCCCCGGTGGCTCAAGTCAATTAGACATCCAACTTTGGCTCAGGTCACAATCTCATGGTTTGTGGATTCGGGCCCCACATCAGGCTCTGTGCGGACAGCTCAGAGCCTGGAGCCTACTTCCAATTCTGTGTCTCCCTCTCTCTCTCTGCCCCTCCTGTGGTTGCACTCTGTCTGTCTCTCTCTCAAAAATAAACATTAAAAAAAAATTAAAACTATGGGGTTTTTAGTTGGCTCTTTGTTTTCACATGCTTTGCTAACCTCCAAGTCTCTAACATGGCCTATACTGCTTACACAGCATTGAAAGTAGACCCCTGCCCTAAAAACTACATTCTAATTTGGAGCCAAGCTCTTGAAATAAAAGGAGATTTGCATTTGGGTCCAGGCCTGTTGATTTTGCATTCCAGGTACAGTTGCAGTGAGCTCGATTTGCAAACTTCCACCTGCTGGCTATTTCCATAATAATAACTCCTATTTATTAAGCCCCTACCACGAGCTAGGCACATTACCTACTTGATCTCTATTTTTTTGTAGCCACCCCAGGAACTAGGTGCTGCTGTCCTTTAGAGACATAGAAACTGAGGCTCAGCAAATGTTAACCACTTCCTCAAGGTCACAGAAAAGCTGAGCTGGGATGTGAAATCAGGTGCATTTGCCCCTAAAGCCTTGGCTCTTTCCATGCTGGCGTGCGTAGGAAGCCTAGACTCAGCTGTTGCAGTCCAGCCCCTTTTGCCAGCTTCCTCTTAGTGTCTGTGGACATATCTGCCTCCAAATTTATATGGAAAACACCTCTGAAAGTACAGAGTGCATTGTAATTATCATTGTGTATCCCAGGGCAGTCATCATGGTGCTTTACCAGAGGTAGATGTTCTTTCTCTCTCTCCTCTCTGTTTTATAAACACGTGTACAGGTGCATGCGTACACACACACACACACACACACACACACACACACACAGATTGTTGGGGAGGAGTGAGTTGTTTTAGATGAGATGAATGGCCACTGAGTCTTTCCATTTTCTGATGAGCCAATTTAAAAATGAATTATTCTGCCATCTCTTCCTAGGGCAACTATCTAAATGAAAGGATTGAAAAGCTGAGTGGCTTCTCTCTAAAAAGTGCAGGGAACCAGACTTAAAAATCTCTACATCTCCGCAAATACTCCCTCCATAGTTGATCTACTTCGCTCAGGTTCAGATGGGGAATAAATGAAGCTATGAAGTCTTGAAAGGACACTTGGGAGTACAGACAACGGGTTTCAAGGAGCCTGCAAAAAATTCTAATCTCTGTAAATAGAATAGGTTTGTGCAAATTAAAAATGAGGTGAGTGACCTTGGGCAGGAAGATAAGTGCTGGGAAAAGCCAAAAATTGAGAAAGAGCTGAAACGCTCATGATTTCACTCGGTCGGGTACAGAGGTACAGAGGTCGAGAAGAGCCAAGAAAGGCTGAGGAGACAGGAGACAAAGAGGATCATTTGAACAGAAGTATTCAGAGGGAAACAAAATGCCCTTAAATGTACTTGAACCCTGATTTGCAATGCAAAACCTTTCACTTCTCACCAAGAAGGAGTCTGAAATAATTTTCTTTTTTTTTTTTTTTTAACGTTTATTTAGTTTTGAGAGAGAGACAGATAGACAGACAGACAGTGAGTGGGGAGGGGCAGGGAGCGAGGGAGACAGAGGATCCAAAGCAGGCCTTGCCTTGACAGCTGAAAGTGATGTCATGAACCTGAGCTGAAGTTGGATGCTGAACCGACTGAGCCACCCAGGTACCCCCTGTTTTTTTTTTCTTTTTTGATCCAAAGTGTACATAAAGAAATGGAAAGTCAGAATTAAGGGAATTTTTTTTTGGATGACTCAGACCCAAGCTTTCTGATAGAATAGTGGGATTTGAATTTGGGACAGAGAAAGAGAGAGAGGGAGATGGAATTATCCAACTTTTCTCCACTCTCCTTTTGAATTTGTCAGTAAAGGTAGGTCATCGATAAATCCTCTAGAAACAAGCCCATTTCAGTACTTCAAAGGACAATTGTTGAACGGCCTTTATTTATCTAATTTTGAGTTCACACACACACTTCAATATATACCCTTTTTAAAATCTTCAACTTAAATCCCCAGTATTCTTTATTTATTAGGCTGAGGATACTTTACCTTGATTTTTAAAGACAGCCCCCAAACTGTCTCATGTGTAAAAACTAGCTGGGGGAGTTTTTTTAAATTACAGATTCTCAGGCCTTCTCTCCCCCTCAGAGAGTGTAAATCATTTGGGTTGTGGTTTGATCCTGGACTCTGCACTTTGAAAATAATCTCTCGTGCTTCAGATGTAGGACTCTAAAACTATACTTTAAAAAATATTCATTTATGTAAAAGCACCAATAATATGATTAGCAAAACATCCAGATGTTAAGTATCTTTATAATAAATTGATATGTTTTCAAATTCATTTTTAGTCTCTATACTTTATGATTGTTAAATGGGCTATATCCATGGATATGGTATAACAGAGCAGAGGATGTTCTAGTACCGTATGGTTATAACTATCAGGGAGAGGCATCTGGATCTTAAAACATAGTGTTCATGGCTTGAATGGCTTCCCAGAGTTGGGAAGGTCAGAGAGATGTGGCTTACCTCACTTGAAAAAGAGGAAAGGAGGATCTAATTATATCTCTTTCAATCTCTTCCGCATTTTTACTTAATGATGACGTGGTTAAATGATTCTCAGAGTGTTGATGGAAATATATTTTCACTGGTAGACAATGCTTCAATCTATTTACAAATAAGTTCACTTAGTTATTTTTTAAAATCTTTATTTATTGAAAGAGAGTGGGAGAGAGAATATGAGTGGAGGAGGGGCAGACAGAGACAGAGAGAGACAATCCTAAGGAGGCTCTGCTCAGGGCTTGATCTCACGAACTGTGAGTCTGCCGCTTAGCTGACTGAGCCATACAGGTGCCCCATACAAACAAGTTTATTTAGTTGTAAGGAAGGTATTTTTTGCCTACGTGAAGGTAATCACAAATATATAGGCTTATAGCTGAGAATATCATCAAATGGACAAATTGAGTATTCAGAAATGATATATAAGGTTTATGATATACAGTCTGAGTAGAGGGTCTCTCCTACTAAGAAAAATGGTCAAGCCTTGTAGAGATAAATTCAAACCACAGGACAACTTTCATATTTTGTAAAAGAAGAAAGCATTACGGATTCTTACGATTTTTATTATCTTGATAATGGATCGACCCACTTGGTGAAACCATTTTGTGTTTTCTTCAAAAGGATTCTTGGGGTGCATGGGTGATTCAGTCAGGTAAACATCCAACTTTGGCTCAGGTCACAATCTCATGGTTTGTGGGTTCAAGCCCCACATGGGGCTATGTGCTCACAGCTTAGAGCCTGGAGCCTGCTTTGGATTCTGTGTCTCCCTCTCTCTCTCTGTCCCCCCCCCACCCCCCGGTTGTGCATGCGCTCTCTCTCTCTCTCTCAAAAGTGAATAAATAAACATTTTTTAAAAATTTAGAAAACAGTATTCTCCAACTTGGTGGGAGTATTCTTTACTTTAGCGTGGATTTTCTAAATAAAGTCAAAGTCACTATAAATGTAATCTAATCTTCCAACTTACTAATAAAAGTAAAAAAACCCAATACTTCATACTAACATACTGCATACTTTAACATAATTATTTTTAAATTAGGCAAAACAGGTGCAGATTTAGTTCATGGTGGATAAAACCAATGAGGTATACAATTACAAAGGGTTAGATCTATTGGTTCAGCATGGATCAAACTGGGTTAAACTGAAAACCTGGTCTGACTCTTTTAAAGTTAATACTGAAACCAGTTCTAACCAGTCCACAAAATTACACTTTTAACCACTTAGTTACTTAACTGCCTCATCTCCCATGGCTTGTCATCCAACGAGCTCATCCTAAATCTTGCCACTATCGTAAGCTGCATAGCCTCTGAAGTTTCCATGTCAAACGAATCATTCTTGGACACTGTAACTTATTCTAACAGTTATTTCTTGTAGTTTCCTAAACTGTTAACAGTTCTTGTCCATGCCTTTGCCCCATAACTCTGCCTCCTTTTCTCTATTCCTCCTGCTGTCTCTATTTTCCCCTTCACAGCACTTGGATTCCATTCCTAATCACTCACTGTAGTTACTTTCTTGAAAACATCTTCAGCTCACTTGTCCTCACTCCCTTCTTATGTATTCATATAGCAAAATCTGAACATTGGTCAAAGCCAACGTACTTCTTTTCGCTTCTGTGTCTATACTGGAGGAGCAGAATATTTTGTGGGGGTGGGGAGAGCAGTGGAAATCACAATATGGCCGACTGGCATCACTTGAAAGCCGTGACTAGAAGCCCAAAATGGGTGCTGTCTGGAAGTTCTGTCACAATACCTTCACTGAGTATGACAGGTTTAATGAATAGGCTTTTACTTCCAGGGACAAAGCAGGAAGTTCCTTACTTTTCTCTAGCCATTGCTTTCCAGCTCAGTGACAAGGATTTCTCTTCCTTGCCCACGGATGGCATCTTAGGCATATTCTATGCTGCCTGACCACTTTCAGCCATAAACAGACACATTCTGATGTCAAAGAAAAAAGTGTAGTCCAGTCTAAATTACAACTCAAGCTTATCACCCAGTTCAAAGTTTCTCCTATTCCCCAACTCAGGACTAACCCATAGTAGGAGGATGTTCAGTGGGTTAAGAGGAGCAGAGTGCACATTTTCAATGTTTCTTCACTTTGCTTCTCCATTTCTCTCTTCTCTACCCCCACCCCAACCCAAACCCTTGTTAGGTGTGTTTGGGCTCCTGGAAGCCTCAAGATCAAGAGAGGATGAATGAATTGGAGATCAGGAAAGAACTTTTCACTCAGCTAAGGCTGACGGAAGTTGTCACTTGTCTGTCAGTTGACCTCTGTCGGGTCAGATATTCAAATTGCTGGCTTTTCTGTTGTCTGTAGTGACCCCCTCCCCCAGTGGAGAGAAACCTACCACCTCAGGTTCCGTACCCCACCACCTTCTCCACCACCTTCCCAAGAGATAAGTAAACAGCCTTTTAAACCTTGGGTTCATTGTGCCTTAAAGGGAGAGAACTCTTGGGGCGCCTGGGTGGCTCAGTCGGTTGAGCGTCCGACTTCAGCTCAGGTCACGATCTCGCGGTCCGTGAGTTTGAGCCCCGCGTCGGGCTCTGTGCTGATGGCTCAGAGCCTGGAGGCTGCTTCCGATTCTGTGTCTCCCTCTCTCTCTTTCCCTCCCCCGTTCATGCTCTGTCTCTCTCTGTCTCAAAAATAAATAAATGTTAAAAAAAAAAAAAGGGAGAGAACTCTCTCAGCAAAAATGCTGTAAGAATCTTCATATCTGACTCCCTGCTTTGATGACCACTCACCCTGCAGCAAACGGCACAACGCTTGGTCTGTTGGATCAGCCCATTTCAGGATGATTCCACTAACTGAGCTCTTTTCTTGTGCTCTCATCATGAACAGGTGAAAGCAAGAAGCAAGCAACCGTAGCTCTGCATTTTATTTACTGAAGATGCCCTCTGATTGCTCCCTTGGGGCCCTCCAAACCTTCTACTGTCTATAGAGAAGGCAGTACAGGTAACCTAAATTGATTCATTCTAAACCCCTTTTCTCTAGATTCCTTTCCAAACAACCCTCCTTTGTGAATTCTCAGACCATGGTTATATAGGCTGTATAACATCGTGATTACTAGGCCATTTTGCTACCTTTTTACAGACTCTTCATACAAGTATCCAGCAGACCCTTCAATTTCTCTCAGCTTTGGGGCTCTAAGTGAAGTTCTGAAATAATAGGAAATATCCCATTCAAACTCCTTCTACATCTGTAATTTATTTCTTTTCGTCCTCGAGATGACTCATTTACGTCTTTTCCTTTTGCTTCGTATCTTGCGCTCATTATGTTCCATTCCCTCTCAGCTGTTGACTTTGTCTCACACTTTGTTGAAAGAACAAATACCATGATAAGAAAACTAAATAGGCAAATGTAGCCATGTTCTCTACTTTCCTTTTTGCCTCCAGGAAGAGGTCTCCCCTTTCAACTAGAGTTTATTGTGAAATTTCTGAGGTTATCAGACTGGAGGAGAAGAGCTTTTGTAAAATTTGTCTTGGAAAACAAGAATCAGAGTGAAAATAGAGGAGAGGACGACTGGGGCTGGAAACCTGGCCACCAAAGTTGGGAGGACATGACAATTTAAACACAGATCTTTAAAAATACTCTTCTATTGTAATAGGATGAAATTATGCAGTTTCATTTTATCTTTTATTTTCATAAACATTAACACAGGCATATGTTTACTGTTACCAAAAAATGCTGAGAGACTTTTATCTGTTGTTATGCCTTGGGAACAAATGACAGTAGCTCCCAACTCAACTAGTTGGAACAAAAAGGAAATTTTATTATCTTGCATATAAATCATGTTGAGAGATGGTTGAACTGTGAGCTCGCTGACATTCCGTAAGGACTCAGGTTCTTTCCATGCCCTGCCATTGTGTGGACGTTGGCTTTTTTTCCCCTCAGACTAGCTCCCTCTTGGTGTTGAGATAGTTTTGTCAGGCCAGGCATCAAATTCAGGATAACTTTGAGAGAAAGAAGAGGCAAGTAGTCTCCCAAGAATCCTCCCTTAATATCTCATTGGACAAAACTGAGCCACGTGACATCCTCTAATTCAATCACTGGCTGGTGGCATAGAATTACCATGGGTAATGAACAGATCAATGAAACCAAGAGTTAGTTTCTTGAAAAAATAAACAAAATTGACAAACCTCTAGCCAGGCTTCTCAAAAAGAAAAGGGAGAGGACCCAAATAAATAAAGTCATGAATGAAAATGGAATTATTACAACCAATCCCTCAGAAATACAAGCAATTATCAGGGAACACTATGAAAAATTATATGCCAACAAACTGGACAACCTGGAAGAAATGGACAAATTCCTAAGCACCCACACACTTCCAAAACTCAAACAGGAAGAAATAGAAAACTTGAACAGACCCATAACCAGCGAAGAAATTAGATCAGTTGTCAAAAATCTCCCAACAAATAAGAGTCCAGGACCAGATGGCTTCCCTGGAGAATTCTACCAGACATTTAAAGCAGAGATAATACCTATCCTTCATTGGACTAATCAGGACTTACCCCTTAGTTAGAGATGGGATCACGTTCCCTGAGGAGTAGAAATACGAGTTCTGTTTGGAAGGAAAGAGGCACCTAAACGAAACCCCTCAGGCTTATAAAGCACGTAAGCATCAGTATCAAATTCCCTCTTCCCTTCCTCATTATTGCCCATTATTCAGCCAATTCATTTGTTCAGATGTTTATTGAGTATATACAGTAAACCAGTCACTGTTCTAGGTACTGGGGACACGGTGGAAAAGTTCTTCAGTTTTTACTTCTTCTAGTGGTTACTCTATATGCTAAATTATATGCTTATGATACAGTTCCTGGATTTATCAAATTTAGGCATTGCCTATTGACTTCCTGCCATGAATCATGAGGATTTAATTATTTTATCGTCTCTCCTACCTCTCTCCGTATTATATAGTCCCTCCATGAATTTTCAAAGGGGATTTTTAAACCTATTTTTTTTGGTTCTTATTTAATAGACCACAGACTCTCTCTCTCTCTCTCTCACTCTCAACCTCTCTCTCAGCGTTTAGCATTTATTGAATTCCTAATAGCAATTTGGCAACAGAAATATGAAATCTTTCTCATGTCTTCATTTCTTGGGAGCTTTCCAATGCCATTTTTAGTTGCTTTTAATTTTCACCCTTTGGTGCCTTGGAGGTAGCACTGATTTTCACATTCCTTCTCTCTCAGTCAAGGACATCCCAAGGGTGAAAGACTGATATTTCATTTCCTTGAGAACCCAGTAACTGAAGTAGATGGCAGACATCTGAGGGAAGGCTCGCCCTTTAATGGACAATACATCTTAGCTTCCGAATTCATAAAATAAAGTCGTTAGTCCTCTTTCCATGATCCTCAGCCTCTTTCATCCCTCAACCTCCATTAGCTGGCTTTTCTTAAAAATACAGTCAATATTAAGAATATTTACATTTTACACCCTCTCCTTGACAATGGTAATGTTATTGATTCTAAAAAGGTGAAAATCAGCAAGTACCATATTATGACTCTGTAAATATTTTTTGCTGAAGACTCGAAGAGTGTGCTCAGATTACATGTTTTTCCTCCATGGGTCAATGTCACTACAAAATAATTATTCCAGCCCAAAATTTGACTGGATTCTCTCTCTCTTTGAAAATAAGCCACCCATTATCTTATTTTATTACCAAGTCATACCAAGATTTTAATCACGTTGTGTAATTTATAGCTTCCCAGCAACTGATTGCAAGAATGGATTCCAGGTCAGCCAGGTTCTTGATCCCTTAGCCCTCAGGTCAGCCAGGCGGGCCCAAGGCTCAAGGCACATAGATCGGTTGGCCTTCAGGGGCATACACCCTCTTCATTTACTTCAGTGTACTAGATATATATTATATAGTATCATTTTTGTGTGTGTGCCATGATATGAGAAAGGTCGAGAGGTACTGGAAACCTTTCAACATTTTACCCGTCCCACCCCCAAAGAGATCTCCTAGAATCTGAGGTTTACTCTATTTCTGTTCAAAGTCACCATGTCAGGACTTTCTTCCTTTCTCTGCTCTCCTGGATTCGATTTGTCATGTTCCTGGATGTCATGTTTTCTTCTTTCTGGGTTTACTCTCTCATTTACCCAGAGTGTAAAAGACGTTCTGAGACAATTTCCATCGTGTGTGTGTGTGTGTGTGTGTGTGTGTGTGTGTGTGGCGGACAAAGGGGGGGATAGCTTCTCACACATCACCAACAAACAATTCTCTGACACATGCTGGGTATCCTACTACTGAACTCAATTCTGATACTGTTTATCAAGAGAGAGCATCAGATCCCACAGGTTAAGGGCTCAGGCCCACAGGCCTCCCCACCGACCCCTGCTGCCAACTTCAGAACTCAATTGCAAGTTCAGGTTGTCCCCTGTGCTTCTGACCAAGTGGCCATAGATCAGAGTTTCCAACAACCTCCTCCTGGAATTGGATTCATTTGCTAGAACAGCTCCAAGAATGCAGAGAATCATTTCTCCTACTAGATTCCCAGATAATTATAAAAGGATACAACTCGGGAATAACTAGATAAAAGCGTTGCACAGAGAAAGGTGTGGGAGAAAGGTGTGGAGCCTCCGTGGCCTCTCCAGGTATGCCAATTTCCCCAAATCTCCACATGCTCATCAACCCAGGAGTTGTCCAAACGTCTTTTTTTTTTCTTTTGCTTTCTATGGGACACTTCATTACACAATCTTGATTGATTAAATCATTGGCCATTGGCAAGTGATTTGACCTCCAGCCCCTCTTCATTCCCTGGAAAGTCAGGGGGGCAAAACTGAAAGTTATAACCCTCTAACCACGTGGTTGGTTCTCCTGCCAACCATTCCCCTTCCTTAAGTGCTTTCCAGAAGTCACCTCATTTACATAAGGAGATACCTTTATCCTCTCCTCACTTAGGAAATGTCAGGGGTTTTGGAAATCTGTGCCAGAAACAAGGACAAAGACCATATATATATATTTCTTATTATAAATTACAATGTCACAACATGTCTTCAAATTACTTTCTAGGAAGCATACTAGGAGGGAAGATTTCTGGATCTTCTATTTTTCAAAATATGTTTACTCTGCCTTTGCACAGAATTGATAGTTTGGCTGAATATAGTCCTCTCAGAACATTGACAACAGCCTGTTTAGTTTTCTAGCATTTAGTCGTTGATGGGACACAATGTTTTTTGGTTGTGGGGGCCTGGGTTTGAGCTGGAAGCTTCTAGGATCTTTTGTTTATTTTTGATCCTTTGAAATATCATGATGGTGCATCTGGGGGGCTGTGCGCATTCATTCAGCTGGGCACCCAAGAGGCCCATTCGGTGTGGATATCCATGTTCTTCTTTAGCTGTAGAAAATTGCTTCTGTTTCTTTGAAATTTTCCCTTCTGTTTTCTCTATTCAGTCTTTCTAGAACTTATGTCAGATAGACATTGGGCCTCCTAGATAAATCCTTATCGTCGATTTTCTTTACTCTCATATTTTTCTTTGTTCTATATTCTTAGCCATTTTCTCAATTTACCTTCTAAACATGAGTTTTAAGACCCTAGAGCAAAGTCCTTCTTATCTGAAACTTGGGGCTGTCCAAATGTAATAGCTGGTTCCTTATCTGTTCAGCCTAAAGCAAAACCTTCTAACTGGCAAGCCCCATTCACATACTCAGAGGTCCTTCTAATTTTTTGGAGCTCCTCTTGAGCTATTTGTCACAAGTTCCGTGATATATTTTGAAAAATTATTGTTAATGATCTACAGTCCAACAACAGAGTTTTGCCTTTTCAATTTTTCAAAAGCATGACTTGGAAACTACCTGGTAGGCACATACATTTGTTACTCGGTCATTAGGGTCATTCACTTTCCCAGACCTGGACCAGTGTTTTGAATTCACTTGGTGTCTTATGGGTTTTTAACGCCCTGGCGAAGTGCACCATATTAAGACGCAGTGGACTGTATGCCTCTTTTGTAAAGTGGAAGAGGGCATTTGCACATGGGATGGCTTGACTGTAATATATTCCCAGTCTATTCAGTTTTAGGAAGGAAAATATGTGAAGGGTGAAGATCCAATCTGATTCCCTTCAAACTATTCTATCCACTGGGAAGTCTTTGTGAACTCCCAGGGATAGTGGCAGTCCAGAACACTATTGAACTATGGGAATTCAGTTCCTTTTGAGCCTTTGATTTTAAGAGCCATTGATCTTTCCTTTCTCCTAAAAAGGACACAGCAGCTTCAAAAAAATAAATAAATAAATAAAAATAAAAATAAAAAACTTTAAAGAGGGCCTCGAAGTGTCTGGGGAAAAATAAATGTAAACCGAAGAAAAGAAAAAGGTCTTTGCTTAGGAAGCCTGATAGACCAGGAGGAGACTGCACAAAAGTGAACCAAATAAAATCCAATGTTCCAATATGATTAAAAATGGAAATTAGAGGTTTTCATCTTGAGAGGGCTCTTTTTGTGCAGATTGTCTTTTTGTGCCAAAACAGCAGACTGATGTCTTATCTGAAGATCTTAAAATCATAATAAATTATCATTAGGTTATAATAGTTTGGGGAAGATTGTGAATAAAGGTGGGCTGACAGATGATCGCTTTGGGACAGTGGCTTTCAATCTTTTTAAACACAGCTCACAGTAATACAATTTGTAGTTATATAATTGAAATGGGAATTCTGTCAAAAAAAAAAAAAAAGAAAGAAAGAAAGAAAAAGATTACCCTTACACTTCGAATGTGAGATATTCTCTGATATTTTGCCTTCTCTTCTCCATTCTTCCCATCTATTAAAAACAGTGCTGGTCAAGAATCACCAAATTTATTTCACAACCCACTAATGAGGAATATGTGCAGTCTGGAAAACATTGCTGAAAGGTCCTCTGAGAAAAAACCTTAGATCTTTGTATTAAATATTTTAAAACAATCTTGTAAAGAAAACCACACTTATCTTTCACTCATCTCTGCTTAGGGGAAACCAAGCTGTTCACACTCCAAGGCCAAAACCAAAATCCTTTTGGTGGCAGCCCACCCCAGATGTAGGTAGGCATAGTGTCTAGGATAAAATTGCCTCTGGAATGCTACAGCACAACAGCAAATAAGAAAAAAAAAAAAAATCAGCCTAATAGAGAATCAAAGTCCTCAGAAGCCGACCTTTCAAATGATGTAAACGTTCTGTTCTGGGATGATAGAAAGTAGGGGTGGAATGGGGTTGGAGGAGGCGGGGGAGGGGGGTTGGGAAGGAGCAAGATTTAAGAGAATGCGTGATGGAAGTGGAAAGTTACTGGATCTTCTTCACACAGCCGATTTTCTCAATAGAGTGCTAGATTATCTATGTGTTCCACACATCTCGAAACCGATAGCTGTCCTCATCTGCCCTCTTGCTCTAAGAGGAGAAGTATGCGGAATTAAACAAAGACATCAACTTCCTAAGAAATGTGCTGTTGGAGTTGGCTGGAGCCTATGAGGGTAATGAGAGAACAAACACATCATTAGGACACAATCCAAGCAGCCCGAGTAAATGAACACAACAGAAGAGGGCTGTAGGAAGACTGCTGAAGGCAAGAAATGGTTTGTAAGAGAATGGGAACATACAAATCTTCCATCTACCTATTACTCTGAGAAAATACTTTGAAAGGTTCTTTTTACAGTGAGGTCCAAAAAAGTAAACAAACAAACAAAAATCTCTGAGTTACACAATGTTATCACTTCTGAACAAAGAATTAAACAAGATGTATTACCCTGAAATGTTTCATGATTGAAAAAAACACCCAGAGTGCCTAGCCCTTTGAATACTTACAACCCCTGGGACTATGAATAGAGAAATTATTGGGAGGATTAAAAACTAAAAGAGATAAAGAAGAGCATTGTGCTAATATCCATGGGAGAACTGAAGTGGCTCTAAATGGATTCCTAAAAGGAATTTCCCAGGGGAGCTCTGAGACCACCCAAACACAAAGCCCCAGTCCAAACCAATGGAGTCCGAGTTTCTGGGAATGGGATCCAGGCGTCAGCATTGTTTAAAGCTAACGAGCAGCCAGAGTTGTTCTAGACCCTTCCTACTCTCAGTGTGGCCTGTGGAGCAGCGGCAGCAGTAGCCCCTGGAAACTTCTCAAACACACAGAACTTCAAGCCCTCCCCTAGGCCTACGGCATCAGAATCTGACATTTAACAAGGTCCTCAGATGATTCTTATGCAAGTTACATTTTGAAAATCACTGATTTAAAAGATAAACAGTATTAAATTCGGATGTCTGCTGCTTCCTTAATATTTAACTGTTTCTTCCTCGATGCTGATCTACATCACAGCACTTGGAACGAGCTAAGTAGCAGCACCTGCTTTGTTTTGCTGTCCCTGACTTCTCTAACTGCTCAGAGTTGGTGCCGTAATGCCCATGACCTATAATGCCAATTCCTGTCTTGGTAATAATTATGAATATCCTTGGCCCTCCTCAAGCGGGATCTGAATGTTCCAAGGATGCTACATAGAATCCAGTGTCATTTGCTGACATCCATATCCTGGGACAAATTTTGGTATGTTAATCCTGTTTATTTGTGCTTTAGATTAAGCAGCATCAGTATGAACACTAAGACCTTGCTCCTGCCTTCTGCCTCTTGTGGTTTTCTCTTTGGGTTTCTATTGCTAGTTCTAGTTAGAACCCTATTCTGAATCCAAAAAAGTGATTGTGGGGGCAGTCGGCCTTCCTTGCTTCTGGCATTTATCCTTCAAAAAGTTGGCAAGAGTCCTGAATCCATACACAGACCTAGATGATGATGCCACCCAGTTGGTTCTGTTGATATTGGCTTTCCCACACATCTGAGTTTCCTATGCTTTTTTACCTCATTTGTCTACCAAGCTACTGGAATGGACTGATAGCCATTAAAATAACTTTTAGGGTAGAATTAATCCTACATTCTACTGCAGATGACCTCTCCAGCAGCATCTCTTCAGTTCCTGGCCCTGGAACAGGACTTTATAAATTCCCTGCTCTAGTCTTCCTTTCTTTCTGGATGTATTCGATTGTATGTGATCCATAAAACTTCACGTCTCCTGCCCAAGTGAGCTCTAACATTACTCGTATTGTAGATGGTCCATGTAGAGACATCTCAAGTTCATAAGACTTGTAAGGAAACCTCAGATGACTTCTGTATATAGGGACAAAGAAGCAGAAAGTGAAAGAAGAAATGCAAAAATAACCTTTGCTAAACCAGAAAAATCTTTTCCATTCTATTTTTGGTGAACCTCAGCTTATTCCCGGACATATTGTTGGATTGTCCTTGTGCAGACATATTCTGAGATCCTGGGGAAAACGTCTCTGCAGGCACTAGAAATGGAAGCCTTAAAGGGTCATCATTCCATGACTTGCTCCTGTAGTCATAGAGTGCATTTGGGGACATGCACAACTCTGGCTCATTGAGGAAGAGTCAACTCATTGAAGAAGAGTTTCAGTCCCTTCTGAAAGGGAAGATATGAAATTTCCCCGAAAAAGTACATAACGATTCATGTGGCATTCAAATCATAAGAATAAGATATGAAGTTGGTTTAGAGTCAGGAGCTTTTAAACTGAACAGCTGTAACCCATTTGGGCAGTCGTGCAAAACAGAAAGTTGGCAAACCAGATAGTCTTTTCAGACATTAAACACAAGACGCTTGGGGCCAAATCTTGTGATTAAGAAATCAAATGTTTTCTTTTTCCCCTTCCAACCTGTTCTCAGAGTGTGGAAAGTTATATGATTTTTCTTCTCTGACTCTCTGGTTTTGGTTATTGGGAACTGCCTGTCTCTTCAGCCACTGGAGGTCAACTCAATTCAATTCCATCCAGTCTAGTCCAATCCACTCTAATCTAATCCAATTTGGCCTCATCCACCTTTTTTGACGGGGAGGGGGGGAGACCTATAGGAACATCAAGAATTTAAGTGCACTGGGGGCTCATACACCAGGTTGTCCACAGCTCAGCTCATAAAATATCATGGCTCTGGTGTAATACCTGTACCTCTTCGCTCCCACTTAACACCTAGAAACGTGGTTTCTAGATACTTTCCTGCATCCCGGATTCTGCTTTATAATTACCAGATTGTATACATTATTGATTTTTTCTAATCCACTCAGGCATGACCTGTTTCCTGTACCAACTCTCTAACTGTAACCAACATACTCGCTTTCTATCTCTTATCCTAACTCTTCCCTCGGGCACCTGCCCATACCTGTGTCTTTCATTTCAACCTTTCAGACTTTATTTTCTCCTCCCATGGCTTGACCTGGTAGAGAATGCTTCCTTTAGAAGGTTTTCCTTTCAAGTACACAAGCAGAGATATGCACGAACATCTGGGGTAAGCCTTTTGTTCAACTTCAGCCCCTAGTGAATATGAAGACAGGTATTCTGAGCAAAAGAGAAAAAGGCAAGATTAATGAGAACAAACATCAGAGAAATGCCTTCATGTCTAGAAAACATTAAGAACCTACTTTGGACACATTTGAACATTTGTGTGTTTTGATTCTAACCTCTTTCTATCTAGTCTAACCTGGGGTAGACCAGACTCCCAAGAGGCCTGGCAGCAGGAAGTAAGGTATTGCAATGAAAAGTAGCTGCTGGTTCCTGGCTCTCATGAGGAAAAGGGTAGAGCCAAAGCCTCCAATCAGCAGGAAAACACCCAGAATGGTCTTACGGTGCATTAAAATATAGGACCACTGCCCTACCAATTGGCAAACAACCATTGCCCCACCTCTTCCACCCACTTCTTATTGCCCTGGTGGCTTGACTGCCTTCACAGGTTACTCTTGTGCCTCCGGCAACTAGAAATCTAACATTTTGATTTGTGGGTCTTGGGCTCAATCCCTGGTTAAATATGGTAAAAACCATTTTTGGATGATCACTCTTGACTCTGGTGGGAAATGAATGCTTAGAGCGTCTTTAGGAACTACTAGGAAAGGAAATAACCTTTTAGGATTATCTTAGGAAGAGAAATGCTTATAACTTGCCTCCTGAGTTAAATTCCTTAGGGGCTGTCCAGAGTCATCCTACTTCTTTTTCTTTACCCACTCTCCTCACTAATTTGGTATGAAACCATCTATCTGATGACCTAGTCTCACTGCTCCTCTGTTCTCCATGTCTGTCTTCATAGGCACCAGTTTAAAGTCCTTCTTTCATGTAGTGACCTCAGTCACTTTTCTGGACAGAGGATGATTGGTTCTAAATCTGATAAGCAGATTCTTCCCCCGGGTTGACTTTATACCACCATGCTGCCACATGACAATTTCTCTGCTTCCGCCACCAGGGACAATCAGCTACTAGTGAAGTTTAGCACCTCTTGCCATCGCCCTCCTGGACAGTATCATGGTGAAAGAGAGAGGGAGTTTGGGAACCAGATGGTCCTGAGTTTGAAATCCAACTTTTCTTGACTACTTGGGTTGCTAGAGCAAATGACTGAACTTTTGTGAGGCTGTTTCTGTTTTTGTTTTATCTACAAAAATAAAAGTAGATCTTACTTTATAGGGACGAGAATAACAATAAGTGAAATGATACTGTTGCAGTGATCCATTTATTTCCTTGGTCTACCCAGCATCTCTTTAGGGAATCACCCTCCCTATTCTTATTCTCCGTGACTTGACAATAGGAATGGCCTCATTACCTAGGGGGCCAGAGTTCTGTGTATGGCTAGCCCATTAAAATCTTCCCGGAGAATCTGATGAAACAATCCCCCAAAATGTATTTTCTTTGCATTAGTGCATTTGAAATAGGCCCATGGACAAAAAGAATGATCTTTTTATGATTCTTATCCAATGTGTTACATACTTTGGGAATAACGGTTATAATGGTGTCCTGGCACTCATAATGTGGAATTTGGACATGCCTACGAAGCTGCAAGTTTGCAATCTCTGATACAGAGCACTAAATTAGATTTTGATAACAATGGCAGCCATGTCAATTGATCCATAAGTTAGCTTAAGAAAAAGTCGAACATACCGGTTCGTGTGTCGTGGAACTAGGATGGTGTGTCGAGGCAAAGAACTGGCCTTCGAGATGCCAGGAAGTCTGAGAGTGTCACCCCTGCTCTCTGAATGTCCATTTGCTTTATGATCGATCCCCACTGCAAATGAGTGACTAGATGGGGATGGACATGACCGGAGGTAACTGTAAGTCTTCATAATCTCAGTTTAGCAACCCCAGGAGAAAGAGAGAACATATTTTCCTCTCAGTGTCTGTGAAGTGTCTTCCAGTGTCCTTGAAGGCAAAACCGTAAGTTCCTAAAACGCAGGTTGTTCTGATTTGAGTCATTTGATCATGGCCGGGCCAGTCTCTGAGGTATATGAATACACGCATGCGGGTGAATTTCTTGCACGGCGTAATTGGCACACTCACTAAATCTGTATGAGGAGAGAGGCAGCCATTCCCAAAGGATAGAAGGTGCAATTACCTAAAGAATGGTGGGAAGGGAGGCTTGAGTAGACCAAAATAGGGAGGCTTGAGTAGACCAAAATCGAGTAGACCAATAGACGCTATCGATATCATCATCATCATCCCCTTCATTCTGATATTATTTTTTTATTATTATTTGCCATCACAAGTATAACTCTCATTACCCTTGCAGGAAGAATATACCTAACTGTGATTGGCTGTCACACCGACTTTCAGGGCATGGGGACATTCAAAAGCAAAGGGAAATGGGCTTCATAAAAGGTAGGTGTTTGGCCCCTTTGACAGTAAAAATTGAACTACCTTCTCTGGCAACAGCATATACAACTGCTATCTCCTTATTAAGAGGAAAAAACCATCATTGCTAACCGATGGCACACGTTGTGATCCATCTAAAAATAGTAGGGTGAGTTGGGGTTGAAGCTTCACAAAAAAATGTTTTAGATACGCAGAAATATGACGGGCCAAGGGCTCCTGGAAACAGTGTCCTCACCTGAAAGACACTCACGTCCCATATGACACAGCCTGGTGCACTTTGTGGCTATTTAATGAATGTGAATTCAATATAATTCTTGAACCAGGGGAGCAAAGGCAATATCTTTTAAAAGCTCATAGTCTATATGTCATATCTTCGGTAATAAGACGCCAGAAGGGATATTTCTGGCTGTGGTTGGTTAGTATTAATCCATGTACATTAGGAGACACACAAAATATCCCTATTTGTCCATTTACTGCAGCAATGTTTCTTTGACTTTATTGCATAATTGGCTTTCTTAAAAATAAAAAATAAAATAGTCACTCGGTAAAATACATCAACGTTGACATGACAACCAATTCTCCTAGGATATTGTGGATTTGGAAATTCAATAAATGCCGATGTATACTTAGGCAAATTCACAAAGACACATCATAGAACTTCTACTTTATATAAATTAGAAAGTGATTTGGAGCTTTTATGGCTCTTGGTGATAAACTGTATTAAATCAGCTTTTGAAAAACTAGATTTTTGTTCTTCCAAATTGTATGCATTCGGGCCTTCATCATTTCATATTAACATGTCATCCTTCTTACCGGACGCCTAGTACTTAGTAACATTCATCGTCCCTACTTTAAAGATCTAATTTTTTCAAACCAGAGAAAGAACTGGTAACACTACCAGAATTACGTTCTGAATTTTATAAACAGAGAAGACAGATAATGCCCATTGGGCATCCTTCCTATCTGTCTTTGACAGGTCTGTCTTTGATTCTACCTTGTGGTAGGAGCACTAGATTTAGCAAAGAAAAATATACAATGTTCAGTTAAATTTGAATTTCAGATAAACAACACAATTTTTAAAAATTATTTATTTTTGAGAGAAAGAGAGAGAGAGGGAGAGGGGTAGAGAGAGAGAGGGAGAGAGACCATCTCCAGCAGGTGCCATGCTGTCAGGACAGAGCCTGACACAGGGCTCTGTCTCACAAACCATGAGATCATGACCTGAGCCCAAACCAAGAGTCACACGCCTAAGTGCTGAGCCACCCAGGTACCCCACAAAATTTTTTTTAGTCTAAGTACGTCCCACGCAATAATTGGGTCACACCTTTGCAGGAAACTATTTGTTGTTATCTGGAATTCAAATTTAACTGGACATCTTATATGTTTACTTGACTCAGACCCAGCCTTTAAGGGAGGAAAATCCTTCCCAGCAGTCCCTTGAGTTTACATACCACATCACACAGTTAACCTTCTCCAAGAATGTCTTCTTTCCCCTGTATCTCCCCAAAGTCGTACTCTGCAGAATTTCTGCCCAAACTTGCTTTCCTTCTCCCAGCTCCTCCCAACCCCTCTACCCGCCCCAGTTATGTTCAGTTATCTCATCTGTTCCAGGCGTCTGCCATTTACATCCTTACACATATCGCAGAAGATCTGGAGGAAGGAGGAAGTAAGAGGAGGAAATTCTGTGGGTACAGGTTTAAATTAACATACCCTCACCCTTTATACACACATCAAACGCTACTACAAATGAAATACGTGTAATTATTCTATTGACTAGGAAGTAGGATGAAATTTAAACTTTTTTTTTTCAACTCTCCTTCCAACACTAAGATGGTCTGACTTTCTTAAAATATACCCCCCTCAACATCGTTTGCAATTATGTTGTCCTTCAATGTCTTAGGTGATGACTTCTAGCTTAAAATATGAAAGCAGAAAGCTCTCCTGTTTCTTTTTCACTAGCAAGGTCATACCAGAAACCCAGAAATGATTCCACGCAGGCAGAATTCCACATTCTGCCCTCCCTCTGGATAAATTGAGCCTGTCTACAGTAATTTCTCTGCATTGCTGTACCCACGCGCTTATTATAGCTGCCATAGTCCAGCAATATTTTCCCCCACTCATCATCATAACAGCTTATAAGTATTTGATGGGATTAAACAGAGCCAACCCAATTCTGTCATTCCGGCAGCCAAATTCATGAGTCCAGGCATCAGTATATAGTGATACAATATCCAGAAGCCCACTCTTGCTGGCTTTCATCTGTATGTTGTGTGGGTGGGTCAGCCTAGTTTTTAGTTTTAAGTTTTAAGTTTTGGAGGCAGATAGACACCCTATATAGCAAAGCAGATGAACTATGATATTAGTAGTTGAATTCCTTTGCTCAAACCTGCCCCTGACATTTTTTTTTTCAATTTTGTACAGTCAAGTACAGGCTTGAAAATGGCTGTTTACCTTTTCATTTGCCCCGAATAAACGTTTGTTTACTTAATGTTCCTAACATTAAAATGCCCACACTGTACCCACACCACAACAAGGAAAGGGAGGCTGGAAACATTTGTTGGGATGGATGATAACAGCAATAATGATAATAATTTACTATTAGCAGTAGTATATCCCATATTTTAAATGATTACCCTAATGTAATTTTTAAAAAAATTGTACAGGGGCTCCTGGAGAGCTCAGTCAGGAGAGCGTGTGACTCTCGATCTTGGGGTCGTAAGTTCAAGTCCCACACTGGGGGTAGAGATTACTTCAAATAAAATCCTTTTTTTTAAATGTTCATTTATTTATTTTGAGAGAGAGAGAGAAAGAGAGAGAGAGCGAGCGAGCATGAGCAGGGGAGGGACAAAGTGAGAGGGAGAGACTGATGTGGGGCTCAAACTCATGAACTGTGAGATCATGACCTGAGCTGAAATCAGGAGTCAGGCACTTAACCAACTGAGCCACCTAGGCGCCCCATTCAGACAAAATCTTTAAAAAAAAAAACCAAAAACAATTGTACAGAGGAAAAATTTTAAATATGATTTTTAAAAATATTGAACTTCTAACGGCTAGACTATATCCATTTGAAGAATAAAAAAAATTATTGACTGTAATTAAAGGTAGAAAGAGAGTTACCTGCTCCTTTCTATGCAATTTCTCGTTTTGTGAATTATGTGGCTCTAACTCTGTAAATGAAATACGTAGCATCTACAGAGTAGAAAAGCACACAGTTGAAAAATTGTTAATTTAGCCAAATGATATTTAAAAACACAGGATAGCACCGGGGCACCTGGGTGTCTCAGTTCGTTGGGCAGCCAGCTTCGGCTCAGGTCATGATCTTGCAGTCGGTGAGTTTGAGCCCCGCATCAGGCTCTGTGGTGACAGCTCGGAACCTGGAGCCTGCTTCGGATTCTGGATCTCTCTCTCTCTCTCTCTCTCTCTGCTCCTCCCCCACTCGTGCTCTGTCTCACTCTGCCTCTCAAAAATAAATGTTAAAAAAAAATAAAAATGAAAAACAGGATAGCATCAAAAAATGAATTCATTTTATTTCATGAGCCTCTTCCACATTCTCAATCAACTGTTTCCCTGAAATAGTTTCGTAGTTTAATAGATTTATCATAATTGGCTCTTCCTATGGCGAAAAATGACCTCGTAGGCTGGAATATATATTTGCATGATTCAAAGATATTTGACTCTGATTATTTCATCTTTCTGAAGTATTCTAAGAAGATTAACATGATAGAAGCCTGAGCTATATATGGACTATATTGATGAGGCTCATGCCCATTTGAAAAAAATGTTAAGCCCAAAATTTAAAAAGCCAGACCCAAAATAAAATGTGCACATCGATTACAACTACATAAAAGTAATATACACAGGAACAAAGAATACAAATGGAACCGGAGGGTAATAATCTAATGTTCGTTAGGAGCGTGTGTATGTGTATAAAGTTTGGTTTACAATAATTTTAAAAAGAAAACAATTCTAGGAGGAAAAGAACCAAGACAACACTTATTTTAAAATGAAGTTCTGTACTACAAAAAACATGCATATGTAGCCAGAAAAATTTATTATTAGGGACGTATTCGGGATCTCGTGGTTTTATTCTTTATGATTTAAAGCAACAGCATAAGATTAATATTTTAAATATTTGCTTAGAAACAAAACACCAGTGGCCTCCAGGATACCATGTGCCAATTTTCCCCTCTGAACCATTTTTACAGACAACTTACAACCTCCCTAAATTATAGGTTTATGCCGATAAATAAGGGGTTGTTGGATAATAAGGAAGCTGACAAATCTTTAACAGTACTAGTTATTGCTGCTGTAATTTATGCATAGATACTGATTCTAATTAAGTAATAGCAGAGGTTGCCTTTGAATTTATGAGGCTATAATCGGCTCCCTCGTGCTCAATAAATGCCACAGCTCCAGTCTGTGGTGTTAATTTCACACTACAGTGGGAACTATGGTTGTTGCCAAATATACCCATAAGTCACAGGCAATTTGGATTATTACTATAGTGTGTGCTGCATCGAGAAAGCAACCAGTTCCTAATCGCTTTTTAAAGTCATTATTGACCGTTTGTGTATGATAAGCCTTCTGACATTGATGAGGCATGGTGCGGTAACTCGTCTTCTCCTCGAAATCATTTCCAGATAAAATCAAGACGCTGAATCCTCTGGAAAAATAATAGTCTGAGAGGATCCCCCTTCCTCACCTCCCTGGCTGTTTCTGGGACACGAGAGCGGGAAACTTAGGACTTTTCCTGCAAACTCGCCCACGTGCGCGTGTGGCGTCCCCCAAAGGAAAGCACCTGACGTGGGGTCGTTCCCCTTTGCGAATTTCACCAGTTAACGGGGTAGGATTTTCTAAATGCCACGAGCATGCCGACCACAATGCGCGCCGTTCTCTTCGCATTTCCTGAAGCTGGGTGTGAACTGGTGCGTTCTCACTGCGAGGTTTAATGCTAGGATTACTTTCCTCCAAATGTCACCAAAAAAGATGAGACCTGAACATAACAGCTCGTATAAACACTGTGTCTCCCTCCTCCTGTTACCTTCTCCCTTCTAGTTCAGAAGAGTTATTCCCGGCGGCTGGATCTTAAGAAATTCCACCCAGGGCCACCTCATATTCCACACCCGATTCTTAAACCCACAACACCGGAGCGGCTCCTTGCGGTCCAGCAGTGAATGCGCCCAAACACTGGCTAGTGACGATAGGGCCTTTTTGTGCCTGAGCGCGGGCTGCGTTAATCCCAGAGACAGCATGCTCTGACTGGTCGCAGTGAGCACAGATTTCGGTTTTGGGTACGTGTGCATCCTTTCCTAAGGGACCCACTGGGCTCCAGTGCAGTCAACAGCATGATAGGAGAACGATGTTTTCTTCTTGAGGGGCGAGCACCGAAGGCAGATGGCTCCCCACGTGATGGTGTTTTCGGCCTGCCAAAATCAAGGTGCCAAGAAAGGAGTCGAGGTGCCAAAACGAGTGGAGGAGTTTTACTGCCTCATTGTATCCTTCCAAATAAAATGACATCAAATATCAGATATTTCCTGTACTGCTTTCCATTATTTGCCGAGAGAGGATTCTTCAAACATCTGAAACATCCTGAATCCTGGCAGAAAGGTGGTGTGTGTGTGTGTGTGTGTGTGTGTGTATATATATATATATATGTATATATATATATATTTTTTATTTTTTTTAATTTTTAAAAAATTTTTATTCATTCTGAAAGAGAGAGAGAGAGAGAGAGAGAGCATGAGTGGGGGAGGGGCAGAGAGGGAGACACAGAATCTAAAGCAGGCTCTGGGCTCTGAGCTCTCAGCATAGAGCCTGACATGGGGCTTGAACTCACGAACCGCGAGATCATGACCTGAGCCGAAGTTGGACGCTTAACTGACTGAGCCCCCCAGGTGCCCCAGAAAGGTGGTTTCTGAAACCAATAGGCAATGCACTGTGGAGATAATAGATATTATAAAAAATGCGTGTGTGTGTGTGTGTGTGTGCGCGCTGACCTTGCTTCATTTAATTTGTGACACAGAAGGACAAGTCTCTTGCTAGTATTGTACAGGTACACATAACGAAAGATCAGGCCGGCAGCTTTAAGAACAAAAAGGCTTTAGGAAGAAAATTTATAGTCGTCGTGCACTCTCCTCATTCAGGGCGGGTGTGCGGCCTAGCTTTCTGGAAGGAAGATGGAGACCTATAATGAATCTGGCTTAGCAACCAAAACAGCGTCACCGTCTATGTGGGCTGGCCGTGGAGGTGCACACTCAGTCCCTCCTGGGGAGCACCTCCTGGGAGGAGCATTGTTAGCTGACAGCTTCTGCGGCCAGACTTCTGGATCCACCGTGGCCTTTGGGCCAAGGCCATGGTCTTCCCAGACACTCTCAGCCAGCGAGCGTGGTAGGCACAACTAGAGAAGGGCCTGATTCTAGGACTGCCCTGAAGGGCAGCAGGTGCTCGTGGACTCCTCAGCCTGCCCATGACCTTTACAGGGCCACACTGTGGTCCGTGGCTCATCCTGATCAATCCCCCTTCCTTCCCTCTCTCCCTTCGCGGTTGACAGACCTATAACACCACCTGAAGTCTCTCTTTCTCCTCCTGCTGTCTTGTCCTTTACCATCCACGTCTTCAGACATGGCCAAGTGCCTATTGAGAGGCCAGATCTCCCCCGGATGAGGACCCCTGGGAGAAGGTGAGAAAGCCTCCCTATGGTGAGCAAGGTACTTGCTCCTCTGGGCTCCTGCGGCACTCAGTTTCATTAAAGCACTTTTATGCCTAATTGTCATCGTTCAGCTATCAGGCTCCCACTCTTTGCAAGGTCCTCCAAAGGAACTATGGTTTTCATATTGACTGTACTTCGCCACCCCCCTTTTGGATCTGGGTAAAAGGTGCTCATGTAAGTGTTGACTCAGGGAAGAGAGGGAGAGAGGCGAGGAGAGAGGGTTGGAGAGGGAGGGAGGACACAGACAAGCAGGAGAGAGTGACTCCGGGCTCCATTTTCCCTCTGCTGACCAGAGAGGCTTGCAATAGGCTTGTACCTTTGAGCCTGGTGGTGCTGAGTTCATCGCTCCCCACCTTAGCTCTCCTGCATTCTTTCTTTCTGTATTATTTGTTTGTTGAGAAACCGTTCACTTATTACAGTCCAAGTGTTGAAATCCTCTTCGGTTTTTGGATCCCCTCATGGCCTCCTCTGCCCACGTGGAGGCCGTTTGCGGGCAGCTGCTGGCAGCTTGTGGTCCGTCCCCAGGAGTTGACAAGAGTTAGCCATCAATAATGTGATCTCACACACCAGGGCACTGCACCAGAGGGCGAGCACTTCTTGTTTTGGAGTAACGGAAAATAAACAAACAAACAAACAAACAAACAAAAATATATATATATATATATATTATGAATAACACATGATCCCCAAGTGGAAAGGTAGATAAGACAGCAACGCAGTCCATGAACATGGATGACGGGATAGTCCACATGAGTGGCCAAAGAGCTAGAATGCCAGGCTTTCCCTTGCTCTGCTCTTCCGAGGGAGGGGAGCGGCGTTCCAAGGACGTCAGCAGGCCCTCGTGTTATATTTCTCGAACAATAAAATAGGCCTTGGAGATTTGGAAAGGGATGCATTTGCTTATTACAATTATTTAAAACTCAGACTCCCAGGAATGAGAACGATGCTGGTAAGCATAGCAAAATGACACCAGTGCCCGTTTTGGCTCCTCTGGCTCCCACAGCCTGCATTCTTGTGAATTGCAAAAGGGAGCAGACGTAGCCAGAGGCAAAGGGACTCTCTGCCCAGGCCTGGGTCACTTAACCCCCACGTGAAATCCTTCCTCTAAATCTGCTTCTAAATCCGATCGCCAGATAGAGGTTTGCCGAGCTTAAAACGCTTTTTTTTTTTTTAACTTCCAGAGTTCTTAGTCTTTCAGATTATTCACAGTCCACATTAACAGCTAAAATTATCCTGTGCCATACCTCTTTGACACGAGGGAGCGTTTTGTCACTGTCACCCAGACTGGAATTTTATGGAATCCTAAATTCGTAAGGGCCAAATAAATTATTAAGTTCAGTGGCTCCCGAATTTTAGTGAATAAAACATCCACTGAGGGAGCTTGTTAAAAATTCAGATTCCGATGAGGCCCAGGAATTTGAAATTTCGGGGATGAGTTATAACTCCCGTTTGGTAACATTCAGTCCTCTGGGGCGTACAGTGTGATGAATTTCAGTGATCATTTACAAGCGCGTAACCTCTACTGCAATCACAACGTACAACCGTTGCGTTGCCCCACAACGTTTCTCCGCGCCCCTTTGCAATCTCTCTCCTTCTCCCTCCCTTACCTATAGCCCCCACTCGACTAGCAGTCTGCTTTCTTTCCTGTAATTCTGCCTCCTGCGGGATCCCCTATAAATGTAGTCACGCAGCCTGTAGCCTTTTGTGTTTAACTGTCCTCCTTTAGTACGATGTTTTTGAGATTGCAATTTAAATAGAAATTCTGGGTAATTCTGTGCAGGGAGTTCATGGCCACACTTTGAGAAGCACTAATCTGGTCCACACTTCTTGTTTCATAGATGAGGAAACAGAGGTACAAATGTCCATGGCTTGCCTGAAGTGAGATATTACTGAGAAATCGTTAGAAGTTATGGCCTTGGAGAGGCTTCCTTGGATCATTTAGTTTTCCTCTGCCTTCCTAGGAGGAGAGATTGCATCCCTGAGAAAGCACAGGAATAATCACATCCTGAAATACTCACCTTAGTTTGGATTCATTTGACCAGTGATAGGAGGTCCAGTGCATGAATACGCTTTCGATTTTCTTCTGGGTTACAAGAATTATTGCCAGGACTTCCCTGAGATCCAAAGCATGAATTTCCTTTCCATTTTCTTCTGGAAATTATTTCCAGGTCTTTCCTTGAATTAAGAAATATTTACTGAGAGACAGATTATGATTCAGCAACAAAATAGCTCTTCAACATTCTTGAGAATAGCATATTTGCTTTGGTGCATAGAAATAGACTTCTTTCTCATCCACCTACTCTCGTGCCTCCAGGTTGGAAACCTGTTGTGTTGATGCGGAAGGCTAGTTTTCTGGCTCCCAGGCCCCTTTGAGGATATGATAAAAGCTATGGAGCCTCCAGGGGGAAGGAGATCGAAGGACATGCCGACAAGTGATGTGTCAGCTAAGCAGAGGATCCAGGATCGGGCAAACCGTAGCCAGAGAGCAGACTGGGAAGGTGCTTGCAGGAAGAGGTACAGCTCCAGGGGACGTTCTGAGAGTGTCAAAGCTCTGTAAGGGTGTCCCTGTTGACTGAGTCCTTTGATCTTGGGGATTCCAGATTCTGCCTCATCAGAACTATGCTCTGGCCTAATTTCATAGCAGAGGAAACCAAATTTCTGGGAAGACAAAAATTTGCCAATAGCCAGTACCTAGTTTAGCTGTGCGGCCAGTACCTAGCTCAGGACTTTGTCCCAGCTGTACTCTGTCACCCGTCCTATGCTGCCTCCACTGTTTTCTCTAAAACTGAATGTGGGAGAGCGATGTTGGGTAGCACAGCAGCTAGCGATCGTTCGAACGCAGGAGAAAAGTCTTCGAAGCCCTTATCATCTGATCATTTATCCACAGGACCAGTTTCAAGGGCTAATGATAGTTTACGAGGCTATTTCCCTTTTGTGTTGCTTTTCTAAAAATTGGAAGTGCAACCAGTGCCATAAAAATAAAACGAGTTAATCTTCCTTCAAAAGTAGTAAAAGAAAGGGGAAACAACCGGAATATATCCTTAAAAGTAAGCAGACAATTCTAAAGATAATACTCCTGATTTTCATTTATGACTTTATTTTGCTCATCTTCAGTCCTCTAGAGTGGGCATCTATAATTTATTGATCCTGGACCAGAGTGCTCAGTCTTTGTCTTGACGAGACCTGTGATCGCCTGTCACACCCCCTGGGTTGGAGGCAAGATGGATGATCCTGTAATGGCTTTCCTCCTATAAAATCTTCTGCAATCTCCTGGGAGCTGAAAAATGTGAATGCTGAGAAAATAAACAAACGGAGGTGTGAATTATTTTTGTAATTAAGTTACAAACGCGTAGGTATATGTACCTCTATATATGCATATATGCATTTGTACATTGGAGTCAAAATTAAAAACTTGGAGGAATTTCTACACAAGATGCAACAAAAGGCTTAATGTATTTTAAAAGGCCTCAAAATAATCCAGTTCATCTATGGTTCTTAGCGTCTTTCTGCTGAATATCTCAGTGAATGGCCATGACTACATTCTTTCCTCTACTTTGAATTCCTTTCCTTCTCTTTTCACTTACAAAGCTCTAAATCAGTTTTCAAAATTTAACTCCGGCATCAGCTACCATGACTTCCTAAGCATGGTGTATATAGCTTCATTAAAACACATACCTTATTTGATATGTCCTTTGCAAATATCTTCCCATTCTGTCAGCTGCCCTTTAGTTTTGTTGCTTGTTTGCTTTGCCGTGCGGAAACTTTTTACCTTGATGAGGTCCCAATCGTTCGTTTTTGCTTTTATTTCCCTTGCCTCTGGAGACATCTCGAGTAAGAAGTTGCTGTGGCCAAGGTCAAAGAGGTTGCTGCCTGTTTTCTCCTGTAGGATTTTGATGGCTTCCTGTCTCACATTTAGGTCTTTCGTCCATTTTGAGTTTGTTTTTGGTATGGTGTAAGAAGGTGGTCTAGTTTCATTCTTCTGTGTGTTGCTGTCCAATTCTCCCAGCACCATTTGCTGGAGAGACTTTTTTTCATGGGGTACTATTTCCTGCTTTGTCAAAGATTAGTTGGCTATATATTTGTGGAATTTGAGAAACTCAACAGATGAACATAGGGCAAAGGAAGGAAAAGTAAAAAAAAAAAAAAAACAGAGTGGGAGGCAAACCATAAGAGACTCTAAAATACAGAAAACAAACTGAGGGTTGCTGGAGGGTTGATGGGTGGGGGGATGGGTTCAATGGGGGATGGAGTTTAAGGAGGGCACTTTTTGGGATGAACACTGGATGTCGTATGTAAGAGATGAATCATTGGGTTCTACTCCTGGAGCCAAGACTACAACGTATGTAAACTAACTTGAATTTAAATTAAAAAAAATAGTAAATGACAACAACAAAAACACACACCTTATTGTGTTATCATATTGGTTTTCCTGTATGTCTCCTTATTAGACTGTGGGACTATCTTGTTATCTTTGTGTTCCCAGAACTTATGGAAGTGCCCAGCAAGCTATTGATATTCAGTACCCCAGACCATGGAATTAATGTATTCTCCCTCCCATTCTTTCTTGTCACTGGTTTTACCAACCTCTAGTTCACTTTTCTACGTTCATTGATTTTGGCATCTTGTATCTTTTCTTCACTTCACATCCTCAGATACTTCCTAGAGCTGATCCATCCACCCTCCTTGACATGAAGTCCAATGGAGTTCTCATTCTAATTCTGCCTGATGAATTCATTCCCATGACTCAAGAATGGTTGTTCATTTTGCCAAAATATCTCCCTTCCAAAACAGCAAATTCCAATATGCTATTCTATGATCTCAGTTTCATATCCTTCCACATTTATTCTTTCGTTCCCACTAAACCAGATTTCAGTTATGTTAGGAACTCCAGTCCTTTTCTCTCTCCCTCTCTCTCTCTCTCTCTATCTTTTTTTCCTGTCCTTAAATATGATTCCTTCTTCACCATGTCCAAAACTATTATTGGTCACTTCATTACTTACCTACAACCTTACCTCTTTTTACCTTCTAATCCTATCCCAGAAATCTTCAGTCTAAACTTTATAATGTAATTGTATTTCTCTCCTATTGGGGCCATTGAATGTTGTTCAAGAAAATAACATAGCCTTGCAAAAATTATTGCCAGTATGTGTTTGGTATCCAATGTGCCTTCAATGCTACTCAAAAATTCTTGCTCTTAAGGAGCTCTTGACTTTAAAAAAAAATTTAATGTTTATTTTTAAGAGAGAGAGAGACAGACAGAGGGCAAGCAGGGGAGGGTCAGAGAGAGAGGGAGACACAGAATCTGAAGCAGGCTCCAGTCTCTGAGCTGTCAACACAGAGCCCAAAGTGGGGCTCGAACTCACGAACCATGAGATCATGACTTGAGCAGAAGTCGGACACTTAACTGACTGAGCCACCCAGCGGTCCCAGGAGCTATTGACTTTTAAAGACTTACCATTATGGTAACTTCCTATTTCAGACACATTATATATTACATTTAATCCCAGAACTTCTTGGCCTTGCCTTTCTCGTGGGCCCTCAGCCATGAGTTTTGCCCCGGATGGCACTGCAAAAACCTGCTTTGTACGGACTCTTTCCAAGTAATCCTTCATCTACCATCTTCACGTGGGCAGAGTAACCCACATCCCACCCTGGGGCCTCTTGGGAGACCTGCTAGGCATCCAAATATTCACAAACCAGTAGCGCAGGGGAGTTCACACTCTCCGGGGCAAAACTGACCAATGGAGATAGGAGCTACCGGAAACATTCGTATCTCTTCATTCTCGTTGCTTCCCTGGGCTGTCCTGCAAGGTTTAGCACGACCTTCTGCAGATGGAACTTTGGTGTCCCATAATCAGTTGCACTTGATAACAAGCAGTAGTCATCTCAGTAATGTGCCTTCTCATACTTGCTCTTACCCCATCTCTGTCTCTCCTCCCTTTTCCCTCCCTCCCACATCCTTGGAGCTAACTGTGCCACCACCGTCCCCCCACCCCCACCCCCAGTAAAGTGTTAGAAAAGAAGCTTTTGCCCTAGGCTCTGTTGGCCGGATAATTTGGCAAGAATACTTTCTATGCCTAATTACTTTCACTCTCAAAAGAACACTTGCTTTTTTTGTCATAGAGTAGAGGATACTGGGTGTGAAAGTTTTCATCTTTTTTTATACATATAAGCTTAATTATCTATTCCCATATTTGTCTCCAGTCTCAGAGAAAAGGTACCATTTCTCTAATAGAACTCTAATTTCTTTCTCTGTGCTTTAGACCCTATCCTCTCACTTCCTCCAAGATTGAGATGTCACCCTTTCGTTAGAATTTCCTCCTTTCTTTCATTTCACAGCCTCCTTTTCTAGAGATCCGTCTCTATATGTTCTCTCCTTATCACTTACATGGAAACATCCAAGCAAAGGGCTCCAAACATTTCATCATTATCAATTCAAATGGACAGCTTTCAATATTGATTTTCCTCGGATTCTTTTTTTCTAATTTAATTTGTTTTAATTATTTTAAGTCTTTTATTTTATTTCAAGTTAGTCAATATATAGTATAATATTAGTTTCAGGAGTACAATATAGTGATTCAACATTTCCATATATAACCTGGCGTCCATCACAAGTGTCCTCCTTAATCCCCATCACGTATTTCCCCCATCCCCTACCCACCTCCCTTCTGGTGACTGGTATCAGTTTGTTTTCTATAGTTTACAGTCTGTTTTTTGGTTTGTCTCTGTCTCTTGTTTTCCCTTTGTTCATGTGTTTTGTTTCTTAAATTCCACATGTGAGTGAAATCATATGGTGTTTGTCTTTCTCTGATTGACTTATTTTGCTTAGCATAATACTCTCTAGTTCCACCTATGTCGTTGCAAATGGCAAGATTCTATTCTCTTTGTGGCTGAGCAATATTCCATTTTATATTCATTCATATACATATATTCATTCGTATATATGTATATATATAATCTCACATCTTCGTCATCAGTCAGTGGATACTTGGGCTGCTTCCATATCTTGGCTATTCTAAATAATGCTGCTATAAACATAGGGTGCATGTATCTTATGTGTATTTACCTATTTGGGTAAATACCTAGTAGTGTGATTGCTTGATCGTAGGGCAGTTCTATTTTTAACTTTTTGAGGAAACTCTATACTGTTTACCACAGTGGCTGCACCAGGTTGCATTCCCACTAATAGTGCATGCGTGTTCCTTTTCCTCCACATCCTCACCAACATATGTCGTTTCTTATGTTGTTGATTTTAGCCATTCCTACAGTAGTGAGGTGATACTGCATTGTAGTCTTGATTTGCATTTCCCTGATGATGAGTGATGTTGAGCATCTTTTTCTGTGTCTGTTCGCCATCTGGGTGTCTTCTTTGGAGAAATGTCTGTTCATGTCTTCTGCCCATTTTTAAATTGGAGTGTTTGTTTTGGGGGTGTTAAGTTTAATAAGTGTTTTATATATTTTGGATACTAAACCTTTATTGGATATGTCACTTGCAAATATCTTCTCCCATTCTGTAGGTTGCCTTTTAGCTCTGTTGATTGTCTCCTTTGCTGTGCAGAAGCTTTTCGTTTTGATGTTGTCCCAATAGTTTATTTTTGCTTTTGTTTCCCTGGATTCAGGGGATCTATCTAGAAAAAAGTGGCTACACCCTCAGATTCTTAATACTTTGAGACACTCTTTTATTCCTTAAACTCTTTCCAGAATACTACTCTCCTAAATCCCAAACGTGACATCTGGTTATTCATTGTCAGATACCTTTTCTGGCATCTTCTCCTCTGACTACCTTGAAAGCAGATTTGTGAAAGATTTCATCATCCTTTCCTCCCCCATCCCTCATTCTCATTCACTTTACAGACGCTTCCTCTGGAAGCACACGCATTGCCATGATTCTAACTAATATCCATATTTTGATGATTCTCAATTCTTTTCCTAATCCAAATGTGTGTGTCAAGTACCAGGATCGCACTTCCAACAGCGTGACGGATGTCTTCATCTGTCAGACCAGCTCAACATGGCAAAGTTCTCATGTATGTATTGTATTCCTTCTACCCACAGTGCTATTCTCTGCCAGATCCATATATCAAAATCCCTCTTACCCTTCAAAACCTACTTTAATGTCATCTTCTTCGAAACTTGCCTAATTCCTTCAGGTAGATTTCATCACTCTGTCTTTTGGCTCCACTCTGGTGAATTTCTTCCAACAAACACTTCTTGATAATTGACTCTATGTCAAGCCCCAGAGAAAGAGAAATGAAAGCAGCTCACACACCAGCAGAGAAGTCACTGCAGAGGTACAAGTTCCTCTAGTAAAGGACACACACAAGAGAATCTGATAAGGCTATGGTTTTCAAAGTGTGATTTGTGGACTCCTGGGGGTTCCCCGAGACTCTCTCAGGGGGTCCACAGGAGAAAAACTACTTTCATAATAATGTTAAGACAGTATTTGCTTATATACTTTGATATTTGCACTGATGAAGCAATAGTGGATACATTTCATGGTGCCTTACAACGAACCAAGAGAGCAGCACTAAACTGCTAGTTGTTGGATTCTTCCCTTCACCCACTTACTATAAAAGAAAAGGCCAATTTCATTTGAGAAGGTCCTTTTTGAATCAGTAAAAATAATTAATTTTAAATCTCAGCCCGTGGGTATAAGTTTGTTTCTTGTTTTTGTTTTTTGGTTTGTTTGTTTGTTTTTTTTAGTAGTCTGTGGGACAAAATGAGAAATACCCCTAAGGTACTTCTGCTGCATTCTGAAGTACGATGATTATATTGAGAGAAAGCACTTTTCGTGTTTTCGAGTATAGGTGTTCGAGTTGTAAGGTGTTCGAGTATTTCTGTGAAATGGCATCTTTTAATGAAAGAATGCCTGATGAGAAAACTGTGGTTATTTAAACTTACTTAGGTATTTGGCAAATATTTCTTAAAAGTGAGTGAGTGAGCCTGTCTCTTATGCGAAACAACTGACTATATTTCTCGCTAATGGTAAAATTCAAGCTTGCAAGTGAAAATTAGAATTTTGGAAAACATATTCACCTTTAAGTTTGACAGATCCCTAATATTTAAGGATTATTTTAGATTGGTGGTGATGTTAACAATGTGATGTTTAAAAAAAATATATTATACGAGATGTGTCAACATTTGGAAGATCCAAATAACTCAGCAAACCAGTGTTTTCCCAATGATCAATGCGCGATGTTAGAAAATCATTCATGGGTCAGAGATCCTTTCAAAGTGAAAGATAGACCAGTAAATTTTTAATTTCACAGAGTAGAAAAGTTCATTGAAATGGTTTTAGATTCCACATTACAACTAAAAAAACCCTGCAACTTGGCAAGTTTTGATATGGAATACCCACAATTATCTGAAAAAAGTATTAAAATACTCCCCCCTCTTCCAGCTACATATCTGTATGAGGCCAGATTTTCTTCATATTCTTCAACTAAAACAACGTATCTCCAGCAGATTGAATGCAGAAGCAGATTTGGGAAACCAGCTGCCTTCTATTGCGCCAGACATTAAAACGATTTTCAAAAATATAAAACAACCCTACTCTTCTCACTATTTTTTTTGTTTCAGAAAATACACTTTGTTAGAAAAATAATTTTCCAAAAAGAAAGAAGTCCAATCATGACTTTCATACAGGTGTTGAAAGAAACACAGGTTCAAGCTCTTATTCTACCTGTAAGTCAACAAGGGAACCACAAACAGATACCACAAACAGTTCAAAAAATAAGTTAAACTCAAATTTATATGGAGTAAAGATAGGTTGAAGTGAATTGTTAATGGAGGCAAAACAGTTTTTTCCAATCTTGTCCTTATCAGACAGGTGAGAATTTACATGTCTACATCTACAATTTATAGAGTTATTAAATAGCTTAAAGAAAAAAATTTAGAGTTCAATAATCCAGAAGTGATGTCCTCTAGACAATATGTAGGTTCCCATTGAAATAAATTTTTTCTTAATAAATAAATTTTTATTAAAAAATGTTAGCTACTGTTTTTTTAAAAATAACATAATATATCAATATTTAACAATTTTTCATTTTACATTTCTAGTATGGCAAATTTAGATAAATGTAGCCCATACAAACAAAAACTCTCTGGGAGGGCCCTCAATAATTCGTAAGAGTATGAAGGGGTCCCGTGACAAAAAAATTTGAGAACCACTGTGGTAAGGATTCAAGAAATTAGCTAACCCCATGCCTGCATGCTCCCTGCTATTAGGAATCCCTCAAAGGTCAACCAACCCTATATCTATCTGGTCTAATTTCTTCCAGAGAAAACTGGGCATATTCTCTTCTCCCTCTCCCTCTCCCAGTACCTGAATACTGCTACAAGTAGGTCATTTGGACCACTTCAGATGAACGAAACTCATCATGGTCTGTACCTCCACAAAGGCTGTTGGCAAAATATACATTACTCTGGTCCTCTTTCAACCCAACTTTCCCCTAACCCCCTTTATCCTAAGCCTTTGTATTGTCCCCCAGATTCATAACAAATGAATTTTTCCCTTTTCTTGACCTCGTTATTAAATATTTTTCCATGTGGGGGTGCCTGGTGGCTTAATCGGTTAAGCATCTGATTTCAGCTCAGGTCATGATCTCACGGTTCAGTTCATGAGTTCGAGCCCCCATGTCAGGCTCTATGCTGACAGCTCAGAGCCTGGAACCTGTTTCAATTCTGTGTCTCCCTTTCTCTCTGCTCCTTCCCAGCTCATGCTGTCTCTCTCTCTCTCTCTCTCTCTCTCTCTCTCTCTCAAGTAAATGAACATTTAAAAACAAATCTCTAAATGTTTTTCACGTCCCGTTATCCTGAAGCCTGACCCTCCCCTGAAAGTGCTCCTTCCCTGGCTGCTTTATTGTGTTCCAGTTGATCATTTCCCACATATCTTAAAGTCAGGAGGCAGCGTGGGCATTCTCCTACTTCCCACTATTGTTCTGAGGCCAATAATCCACCCTTTTATGCACAAAGCAGGTTAATTTGAAGCCAATACCATCCACCTCCTACTCTCGTTGCCATCAACCACCTCATCTGTTCCAAGCTACTGAAGACTTAGCCGTGGGTTGACTGTCTTCTGATTGGATTTGTTATCATTCTGGATGAAACCCCCTGCCCATTTCATGAAATTTTCAAGTTTCAAGACATTCCACGCACCCCCCCCATCTCCCATGATCATATCCTAAAATTTGTCATCACCAAACATGGCTTCCCTCTAACTAAATCTCACACTTCCTGATTCGTCACATGTTCTGCTAGTTCCTTCAACCTCCTATTCTCACTGCGTCTGTTCTTCAGTTTTCTTTGCGATCTCTTCTCCCTATTCCTTCAGCTCTCCTCCTCACCTCATTTTTCAGTCCCATCATGACCGTGAGGCAAATTTCTTCAGACACCCTTTTGCCCAAGTTTTCAATTCTCAGCGTCCTCCTTTCCTCTCCCATGTGCCCAGGAGACTCCTTGTTTTACAGATTTCCAACGAGTTGCCTTTTCTGCTCCCACTCACAGGTTGCTAAGTGCCACACATGAAGGTTGGTGCCACTGCAATTTCCTGTGCTCTAATTGCGTGCAGCCTCTAAAGATGCTGTAAATGCATACATGGTCTGAGTGAACTCTCTCCAACTTCTGCCATACCTCAGCAGCCCTCTCCACCGCTACCTTTTCCTCCTATGCATCCAGAGGGCATTTGCATCCTTCCTTCATACATGCATCATGAGAGGGTGCCATCATGTGAGAACTTTTAATTTCCTACCACTCCCACGGACAATTATATCTATATGTATCTCTGCTTCCTCTTCTCTGGTCACAGTGGATGCATCACAAGGTGTTCTTTCTGAGGTTAATCTCTGTGACTGCAAGATGGGGCAGATAGGAGTTGTGTCGTGGGTTGAAGGATGTAGTCAAACGGCAGTGATCCCATGAACAGGGGTCAGGAAATAAAGACCCTCGTCTCACTTATTTTCCATGCTCTTCTCTTCCTGGTGCTTCCCATTGACTGAACCCTGTTGGAAGCCAGAGGGAGAGGGAGCCCATTCGTGCAATCTATACAGTGTCAATCTCCAGGGATGCAGGGCAGAGGAGAGAAGCTGGAGAGTTAGATCTAGAAGGTCAAAGGAAAATATCCAGCCCATCCTCCTCTCTCAGGGCTGGGAACTGAGAAGGACCTTATGTGACCCCCAGGGCACGCCCAGAGTTCCAACCAGTTAATGTGTAGGGGCAGGAGAGCAGAGAGGATTGCACTAGGACCCTTGCTCCATATCCTTCCGTACATCAGGTTCTCTAGCTGGAAAAGAGTTTGACATTCCATCGACAGTACTCTCAAAAGGGAAGACAGCACCCTCACACCTTTCCCCTTGTCTGCCTGCCCAGCGACCCTGTAGAAGACCCTTCTGTGGGTGTGTCACACGTCCCTTTCCCTTAATCCATTTCTGGTACATGAGGACACTTGCACTCTTCCACATGGAGTTCCCAGAGGATCTCACCCGAGGCTCAGAAGGCTCAAGCAGCAGTTCAGTAAAAAAATTACTTACCTAAGGAGTTCTTTTCAAGACCACCCGCTCATTGGGTTAAATGCAAAATGGGTGGGTTCAGAGAGAGGTAAGATAACAATATTTTCCACTTCTTCCTACGAAAGCTAACTTAACTCTTCCTTGCTCCAGACCACATCGAAGCAGCCCCAACTACGGCGGCAAGAGGCTGCTTTCGACCTTAAGTGTATAGGCTTCTATTAGTCATAGAAAGTAATCTGTATTCGGTCACCGTGCCTCAGAAATTAAGCCAGGAGGACTCCCACGTTCTACGCCTTGTCACAAATAAATATGTCCAAGCTACGTTAATGTCGTACTTAACATACTGTAATACGATTGAGAAGATGAATATCTGCCTTTTTATTTAGCTTTGAGGTTCGATTGGGAAGGTCTGGGGAGCGGCCAGATCTGGGTTGCAAGCAAATCCCCTTCTCTGAGATAAGAGCTGATAATGGGAGAGGAAGGCACCCAGCGACAAGGAGCTCCTTACAAAAGACTTCTTGAGGTTCCTGTTTACATAGGCAAATTACTCACCAGGGTGGCTCCTGAGCCCCTGCCTGCTGTTTCTGAGCCAGTGATTTATCCCAACTAGAGACTTATTAAAAATGTACCCTCCGCTCTTCAGAGAACAAATATGAAAATCTGGTTTCTGAAGATACCAGAACCATTTGTTTTTGAAGCTGGCAGCCCTGGCTGTGAACACCGCTCCAGGACGGACGCCGTCGGTGGAAGGAGGAGTCATGTATTTTTCAGAACAAGCTTTTCCCCTTTCATCCACAAGAAACAATAAAATATTAAGTACGGTATGAAAAAATTAAAGCATTTTGAAAGGGAAAGAGCAAGCCAGTCACACACCCTGACTGTCAGCCTCTACAGGGAGCCTGTCTGATAATAGGGGAGAGAAAGTGGTCTGGGACCCGGGCTGGCTCATCGCTGCTTCTGTTTCCCTCCAGAGCTGGCTGCCCCCCGCTGGGGCTGGGTGACGGCCCCGCCCCTCCCTGGCTGTGAAGGGGACTGGGAGGCACGGGGCGTCTTTGAGGTGGCTGTCCAAAGTCTAGCCAGCACCCTCTTCTAACGAGCTAGTTGAAAAGTGAGAAAGTCAGCCGGCTACCTAGTTTAGCTGCTTCCTCTTCGTGAGCGGAAACAGATGGCTTGTTAGGACAAACACTTGAGTATGAGCGGCAGTTCACCCTTTTACCCGCCATGTGGACTCGGAAAAATTATTCATCTCCTCCGAGATCCATTTTCTCGTCAGGAAAAATGGAGATCACAGTATCCACTATCCACCTGGAGGGATTGACTGCAATCAGAAAGTTCCTGGCCCATCATAATCCCAGAAGCAAACACTCGTGTGTACTTTGGCTACGCTAAGCTTTCTCCAAGCAGTGTATGGATTAACTCATTTAATCCCAAGGTAGCCATATGACATGTGCTATTTTTGTCACCACTGGACAGATAAACAAACTGAGGCACAGAAGGTAACTTGCCCTAAAACACATACGTGCGTAGAAGACAGAGTCAGGATTCAAACCCAGGCAGCCCAGGCCTGGCTCTCAATTTCTAGACCTGTGCTCATCACTTTAGAAGCGTCTTACACGGGTTAATGTTTATTTTCCCCTACCGGTAGTGACAGTGTGTTTTCTCTTCCCAGAGAAACAACAGGGAGTTTTGCTCTCATTATTTTTGTTTAGACATGGCTCCCGTGAATTCGAGAGAGCATCTTCGGATTCTGGCTTTCTTTTTTGCAGTCTGTGGTCTTCATTTTCATTAAGAAGTCCAACACACTGAGGGTTGAGACTATTTGATTTAAGTCTACCCGGGTCCAAAAGAGTCCTGCTGATTTAGTTACACTGATGGACAAGCACCTGGTTGTTTAAGAATTTTCAATTTTCATCAGGTTGTCAGGGAATTGTGGGGACATTTTAAAGCCGGAGAATCACAGATCGTCAAGATGCAAACACAGAGTTATGATGCTGTCAATGAACTTAGACATCAATTGCCAATCAACACCCTTTGCTTAGCAAAAAATGAGTCACTGTTGGGGCACCTGGGTGGTTCAGTCGGTTAAGTGTCTGACTTCTGCTCGGGTCATGATCTCGCAGTTTGTGAGGTTGAGCCCCACATCGGGCTCTCTGCTGACAGCTCAGAGCCTGGAGCCTGCTTCGGATTCTGTGTCTCCTCTCTCTCTCTGCCCCTCCCCTGCTCATACTCTGCGTGTGTGTCTCTCTCTCAAAAATAAATAAACATTAAAAAAATTTTTTTTAAATGAGTCACTGTCACCTTTGGAGGTGACAACAATGGGACATCATGTTTAATCGAGACCTTGGCCTGTCCTGATTTGTATACTAGTCTTGTTCTACATTAATTGATGTGTTTTTGTAAACGTGAGTGGGGCGGTCATCAATAATTCTTCATGAGTGATTGAGTGAATTAACTGAAAGCTGCATGGGAAATTAACTTTGTAAATACACTGTAATCAAATTTCAAATTCATAGAGAAGTTTACTTTTTCGTAAAATCATTTTGTGTCACAAAGGCTTCTTATGTGATGGAAATATGTTCTGGTTAATGTACCTATTCAATACATTCAAGATTTGGTATGACGAGGGTTCTTAGAATGAATCATAGATGATACACACACGTATCCACACACATGTAGATGACAATTTATTATATATCTATATATATATATATATATATATGTATATATATAATACATATATAGTCAATTACAGTGACACAGGGCATAATCCTGAGTCCTTGAAGGGCACCGAGAGAGGCCTTGACAATGAGGTTCCCATAGGTGCCACGTTTGTTTTTTTCCGCAGTAGCTACCTATGAGTTGTTGGCGATAATCCAATGGTAATCAGACACCATCTGTGATTGCCTTTCTGTTTGACATCACACCCTTGCTGAATATAATTACCCCCTTTCTCCCATCACCATCCCGCCCCTCATCCCACCAAACCCTCCCAGCATCCACCGGGGTTACCCTCTAATCAATTCACTTCGATGAAAGGGGCACACAAGTAACAACTTCATGGCAAGTTGAGTTTTTCAAGTGTCTAAGTATAAACCTTACAATCCAATCTCAGTAGAGATGTGAGTATGAGCTAAAGCAAAACATCTTAAATTCCTAAACCAGGTTTATCAACAGTTCAGCCTGATAACAAGTTTATGCCCTTCTAATTGCAGCCGATGATGCAGTCATCAGACGAGCACTAAAACCACATGAGTGTGATGCATTTGAGAAAATTTAAGGGCGATTTCTACGCACATTTTACTTTAGTTCTCAGAAGGTCCTGTCTAGCTAATATGATGATTCAGATATCATATGCATTGTAGTATCTTATTTACATAAAGACAGGAAACAAATGAGATGGGTTTGGGACTTTAACAGAATGGCTACAGAGTAGGAGAAATTGGAATCGGTCTACTGGACTTGAAGCTAATTTTAGGTCTAAGAATATATGCATTTTGCATTCAACCCTTAAAAGATGTTTACAAATTCTTCTCTGTGACAAACTCCATTTATTTTCTTTAAATGCTTAATCAGCATGCATTTCCTGTTCAGCGAAGGTATGAATTTGGCGCATCTATATAAAGGGAAAAGGTATCACTGGGTGTCGAGTGGTGATTCCTTTGCCCTTCCGCTGGCAATAACGTAGCCAATGTTCCCTGTTACTACTTTTAATCCCTTTTGTTTTCTGGGCACAGGCTGAGTGAAAGGAGAGAATTCACTCCAAACGTAGGGTAAAATAGGCAGAACTGAGAGGGTTTGAGCACTCGTTGATTCTAAATGGACAGAGCAAAGAAAAGTCAGACCTGCGTGAAGTGTTGGATCTGAGTGGGTGTGGGTGGAACCTGGGGAAGGACAAAGGGGGCCAGTCATGGTGAGGAAGAGGGTCTTCGTGGGGAAGGAGTCAGTGGAGATGAGCTCGGGTTCACGTGGGAGTGTGGGAATGATGGGCGGGCACAGGGAAGCATGAAAAGGTGGTGGGAGTAGAGATTTCGGGATCACCTGCACTAAAGGGTCAATTGATGCCTTAATAAATCAATTTGGTTTTGTGACATCCTCAATCTTATCCGGTTTTTCTAAATAGATTAATTTCCTTTAGGAAAAAGAAAGGAAAAGAACGTGCATTCCAGTTCAAGATCAACTGACTATCCCCTTTCTTCCTCCCAAAGCTACTTTTTTAAGTGATAATAAAGGCTTCTTTTTTAAAAATTTATTTATTTTTGAGAGAGACTGAGACAGCATGAGTGGGGGGAGGGGCAGAGAGAGAGAGAGAGAGAGAGAGAGAATCCCAAGCAGGCTCCGCACCATCAGCACAGAGTCTGATGCAGGGATTGAACTCACAAACCGTGAGATCATGACCTGAGCCGAAATAAGAGTCAGATGTTTAACTGACTGAGTCACCAGGCGCCCCATAAAAGTTTCTAAGAGTGGCAAGGGAATGGGGAGGATGATACTAATAGATGACAGACTTCGTGAAGTTTCTAGAACGTGGAAAGTGGTTGGAAGCCTGTAGACCAATGAAACAGAGGAGAAAAACCACAGCCCAGAATGTTCTGCGAGGGTCTGCAGTGGAGGAGGGCATCCATCCGCCTGGAAGGGCTAACAGCTTGGGCACAGGAATCATAAGAAAGAAGAGGTGAGCGGAAGACGTAAAACAGGGGAAGGTTGAATGAAGGTCAGTGCCTGGCCGACCCACCTACTCCCTGACCCGGGCAGAACTACATGCAGCCTGGCTGTTGCCTGTAGGATCCTTCTCTAGAGATACTGAATAAACCAGGGAAAGCAAGGACCTCTCAGGAGTTTTGACATGTCAGCAGAAGATATTCTTCATTCTGGCATCAGGATACCCCTGAGCTGTCAGGGAGCTCCAAACCCACTTACCAGAAAGCTGGCCTTTCAACCTGCCCTGCCCTTGTACAGACATTTTTTGGGAAGATGCCCAGGCAAGAAGAGGTCTGTCCAGGAAACAAATCTTCCCACTGAGAAGAAGAGGAAATACGAACCTTCAATATTAACTTGTATCCTTTAAGGAGGATCAAACACACAAGGAAAATAAATAGAAAGACAAATAAATAAATAAATAAATAATAAAAATAAATAGAAAGAAAATAAATGAAAGACAAAGACCATAATTACAAGTGAAAATAGACATAATTCAGAAGGCAGGGGACTTTTACAAAATCTTTGAGTCCCCTCAAAAGAGATTTGAGTAGATATTACATCCTAAAATCAATTAAATTTCTGTGTAACAGGAGCACAGAGTAAGAGTGCTCAGAAATTCAGTATAATTGCTGTAAGGTAAAGCAGAGGAAATCTACAAAACATGGAGCAAAACGACAAAAACAAGGTAAAAATGCAAGAAAGAGACATAGAGGCTTCACTTAAAATGTCTGTCTTCTGATTCATGGAGGTTCAAGAACAGCAGATCGTTATAAAAAAGAAGAATGAACATTCTGTTAAAGAGTAATAGAAAGAATGTCCCAGCCATAAAGGTAGACACACGTATTCAAATTGAAAAGGCATATTGAAGGACAAGTGGGATGAATGGAAGAGAAGATTCCTACTTAGAGACATCCTCATGGAATTTCAGAACAAGGGGTTTAAAGAAAAGTTCTTAAGCTTCCAGAGAGAATAAACTTGGACTTCAAAGGCATGAGAATCAGACCGGTACAAGACTTCCTATCATCACCTGCAGATGTTAGAAGGCAATGAGGAAAAGCTTTCAAAGTACTGAAAGATGATTTTTCAACCTAGACATCTTTCTTGGTTTTTTTTTAGAAGCTGATATAATGCCCATGGTGGAATGCATAAATCTCAAGTGTAGTGCCTGATGATCATAGGTGTTACCATCTATAACCATCAAGTTATAGAAGATTTCCATCCCCCCCAGAAATTTCCCTCATGCCCCTTCCCAGTCAATATATATTACCTCCTCCCTCAAATAATCAGTATTTGACTTCTAACACCATAGATGTATTTTCCCTGTTCCTGAAACTTATATAAATTTAATCCTATAGTATATACTTTTTATGTCTAGCTTCTTTGAATCAACAGAATTATTTTAATCTTCATCCAAGTTGTTGGATGAATTCCTTTCTATTTATGAGGGGTGTATTCCATTGTATTCTTGTAGTGTGGTTTATTTATCCACTCTCCTTTTGGTGGGCATTGCACTGTTTTAGTTTGAAATTATTATAAATACAGCTACTAGAAACATTCTTACACAAGTTCTTATGAATTGTTTGACCATTTCTTTTGAGTTTATACCCAGGATTGGAATTGCTAGGTTGGTCATAGGTAGGTGTGTGTTTAAGTTCATTAGAAACTGCTCTGCAGTAATTCAAAAAAATTGTACCCTCCCATCAGCAATATATTCTGAAGTTCTAGTTTCTATACACCTTTGCCAGTACTTGCTATTGCCAATCTTTTTATTTTTTTTTTAAATTTTTTTGACGTTTTTATTTATTTTTGAGACAGAGAGAGACAGAGCATGAATGGGGGAGGGGCAGAGAGAGAGGGAGACACAGAATCGGAAGCAGGCTCCAGGCTCTGAGCCATCAGCCCAGAGCCCGACACGGGGCTCGAACTCACAGACTGTGAGCCTGAGCCGAAGTCGGACGCTTAACCGACTGAGCCACCCAGGCGCCCCCCAATCTTTTTAATTTAAGCCATTTTGGTCAATGCACATTGATATCTCACTGTAAGTTAAATTTGATTTTCCCTGGTAAGTATTGATATTGAGCAACTTCTCACATCCTTCTTAGTCATTTGGTTATCTTATTTTGTGACATTCCTATATAGTATTGGCCCATTTTTTGTCTCTTTCTTATTGATTTTTAGAAGTACTTTATAAATTCTGTGTACTGGCTTTTTAAAAATGTGTGTATTACAAATATTTTTTTTTCTAGTATGAAGCTTGCCTTTTTCACTTCTTTATTTAACTTAGAATTCTATACTTGGTCAAAATGTCCAATGACTATAAAAGGGAAAAAAAAAGACATTTTTTAGATGTACATCTCTGAGGGTCTTCTAAGATCCTTTCTTATAAAGTTATTTAGGGATGTCCTCTGGGAAGACAAGAGTGAAAAATCAAGCAAGAGGAAGAGGTAATATCCAAGAAACAGTGGGTCCTGGGAAAACAGTGAAGAGATGAGGGTAAGCCCAAGATAATGGGCTTATATCGCAACTGACCCCGATTGGAAGAGAATGCAGAGTTCAGGGAGAGACATCTCTTTGGAAAAAGGAGAGCTCTGTGCACTGGGCAGCATGATTGATAATCTGGATAAGCCTGGGGAGAAAGTGAAGGTGCATCATTCTTCAGTCAATAAGAAAGCAATCGAAAACCTCAGGAAAAATAAAAACACACACATGAAATTCATATTCAGATATTTTGACATAAAGTAAAATGTGTCATGATTTTTTTTTTGATGTGGCACACCATGATTTTAACCATTTAATTGATTTGGTGTAAGAACATAGAATTCACTTGATTCAAATGATTAGAATATAAATTTTCTTCTTTAGAAGATATTTGCAAATTACACACCCAACAAAGGTTTAGTCTCCAAAATATATAAAGAACTTCTAAAATGCAACACCCAAAAAACAAATAATCCGATTAAAAAAATGGGTAGAAGACATGAACAGACATTTCTCCAAAGAAGACATCCAGATGGCCAACAGACACGTGAAAAGATATTTGACATCACTCATCATCGGGGAAATACAAATCAAAACCACAATGAGATACCACCTCACACCTGTCAGAATGGCTAAAATTAACTCAGGAAACAACAGATGTTAATGAAGATGTGGAGAGAGGGGAACCCTTTTGCACTGTTGGGGGGAATGCAAACTGGCGCAGCCACTGTGGAAGGCTGTATGGAGGTTCCTCACAAAGCTAAAAATAGAACTACCCTATGATCCAGCAATTGCACTACTAGGTATTTGCCCAAAGTACCATATGATTTTATTCAATGAGCAATGGGAAACAAATAAGAATGGGAAAAAAAGAAAGAGAGAGAGAGACAAAACAAGAGACAGACTCTTAAATACAGAGATCAAACTGATGGTTACCGGAGGGGAGCAGGGAGGATGGGTTATATAGGTGATGGGGATTAAGGAGGGCACCTGTGATGAGCACCAGGCGATGTATGAAAGTGTTGAATCACTATATTGTCCAGCTGAAACTAATATTACACTGTATGTTAACTAACTGCCATTTAAATACAAACTTAAAAAAAATAGTCTCCTTTGATTGGCTCAGGAGTTATGCCATTAGACTTTTGAGAGAAAAAAATACAATCCTAGCCTTTCACCTGGCTCTGTAGTCATTGGCATTTACATAGTTACGATCACATACATCCATTTATAGAGTTTATTTTTTACTTTTAGAATCAACCCCCTTAGACAAAGAATGGAAGATCTACTTATATTTGAAAAATATTGAAAACATTAAAAATCCTGGTGATGTACAAAATAAAAGTACAGCTGTAAAAGAAGAATGGAACACCAATATTCTCTTGTTAAATAAAGGAGTTAGAGACACTAACAAGGTTGATGGAGTAGAAAGAACATGTTAGAATGTGAGCTCTGTGAGGCCAGGGATTTTTCTTTCCCCTTCCCCTTCCCCTTCCCCTGCCCCTGCCCCTGCCCCTGCCCCTTCCCCTTCCCCTTCCCCTTCCCCTTCCCTTCCCTTTTTTCTTCTTACCTTTTCTTTCCTTTCCACCTTTTTTTTTGGTAGGGAAGTCCCTTCACTGTTCTAGGCCTGCTGCCTAAAATGATGCTTAGCATATAATTTTCCCTTAGGACAAATTTGCTGAGTCAAACACATATTCAAAGTTACAAATGTAACAATTAGAGGAACAAAATGGATGCTGCCTCCTACTCCATTTCCACATCTCATTCCACTCCTTAAAAAAGCCAGGTCTGTGGTTCCTGACCTTGGCCTAACCCCTGGAAAGCCTTTTCCACATGTTTCTCAGTTCCAATCTCTGGAGCCCACTGTCCCATCTTGGTTTAGGTCCTCAGACACAGCCCAGGTCACTGCAGTCACCCAGAATTCAGGCTGCTTAACGACATGAGTTTGGGTAGATGTCGCTGCCCTACTCACATTCTTACCATTCAATGAGTCCGTGGCAGGACCCAGGGGCAGGATATGTGCCCAGGGGCACCTGTACCAAGAATAAGGCCTGCTGACTATTCAGGATAAAATATGCACTTCTGAGGCACTAATGCTGAAAGGGTGTATATGATTGGAACAAAGAGGAATTGGCATCAGTTGAAACCCTATCTTTGAGTTGCTAAACTATTTGCTGTCGAGAAATTAGGAAATTAGCTAGAGTCTCAGTTCGGGCTGCCATAACAAAATACCATAGACCGGGTAGCTTAAGCAGTAGATATACATTTCTCACTGTCGTGGAAGATGGGAAGTTCACGATCAAGGTGCCAGCATAGTTGGGTTCTGGCTTCTGGTTTGCAATTACCACCTTCTCACTGTGTCCCCACAGGGTAGAGAGAGAGCTCTGGTCTCTTTGTCTTCTTATAAGGGTACTAATCCCACCTTGGGGGCCTCACCCTCATGGCCTCATTTAAACTCTTTTTAAACCATTTTTTAATGTTTATATTTGAGAGAGAAAGAGAGAGAGAGTAAGCCAGCAGGGGAGGGACAGAGAGAAAGAGAGAGACAGAGACAGGATATGAAGCAGGCTCTAGGCTCTGAGCTGTCAGCCAGAGCCCAACGCAGGGCTTGGACTCATGAGCCATGAGATCGTGACCTGAGCCGAAGTCGGACGCTCAACTGACTGAGCCACCCAGGCGCCCTCTCATCTAAACTTAATTACTTCCCAAATATCATCACATTGGAGGTTAGGACTTCAACATATGACTTGTGTGTGTTGGGGGGTGGGGTGGGGGGACACAAATATTCACTCCATAAGAGCTAGCAAATTTCTGCGATTGTGCCCATCCTTTTCCTTTACACTTGAGACCGTCTTGTTGCCCTGATCATTTTGAGGCTTATGGACTTGATATATATGAGCAAAACACTGGAAAATGTCAGGCAAGAGACAACGTTGAAGATGGAAATCTCTAATTGTGATTTCCTCTCTTTTACAAAAAAAAAAAAAAAACACAAAAAAAATAAAAAAAAAAGGAAATAGGAGGCTGGAGAGATTTGAAGATTTAGTTGAGTTCCAGACGCTAATAAAGTTAGAATGAATACATCAAAATCTACTTAAGTCCTGGCCAACTGGTCTTTCCAGTAAAATGTCACTTCCCTCATGTTGCCATTGGCCAGCCGTGGGTGGTCAAGGATAAAGTGATTTGATTTCTGCTGGCCAGTTCAAACGTGAATATGTTTTTTGCCATTTCTACCTAGAAAACCTTGAAGACATACTATAAGAATTTTAAAGAAAGGCCAAGCTGACGAACATCAGTGAGGATGCATGAGATCATAATGAAGCGGGGTAAGAGAGAAAGCTACGTCACTGGAGGACACAATCCCATGAAAAACGAGGAGCGAGAGCCATTCTCACGTTGCAATTCAGCAAGTGTGGATAGTTGGGATGCATCTGTATTTTTAAAAAATTATTTTTAAGGTGGAGGGTCATTTCCTAACACTCTGCTAACTTTAAAACTATCTGGTTGAGGGGCACCTGGGTGCCCCGGCTCTTGATTTCAGCTCAGGTCATGATCTCACCATTCGTGAGTTGGAGCTCCACGTCAGGGCCTGTGCTGACAGCACAGAGCCTTCCTGGGATTCTCTCTCTGTCTCTCTGCTCCTCCCCTGCTTGTTTTCTCTCTCTCTCTCTCTCTCTCAATCAAAATAAATAAATAAGTTTTAAAAGATATCTGGTCGAATCTGGCAAAATAACCTATGTCATCACCTTGTTAAAAAAAGTACCCATTTCACCAAATCCTTACCTTTTTTTTTATTAAACGTCTTTGCGTGAACCAAAAGAGCCCATGTAAGAAACAGAAGAAAAGGCCACATGTGGGGTATGCTTGCGTATGCCATAGAATTCTGGAAGGATCTGCAGGAAAAGGTAACCATGGCTGTCCCTAGGAAGGGGGAGTAGAATCACTAGGGAAAAGTTTGGGAATACCACATTTCAGCATATACGATTTGCTCCTTGGAATTTTGTGCCATGTGCATAAATTACTTCTCCAAAAACTTTACACATAAAATATTTCATTTCTTTCTTTCTTTCTTTCTTTCTTTCTTTCTTTCTTTCTTTCTTTATTAAAGTTTATTAATTTTGAGAGAGAGCATGAGCAGGGGAGGGGCAGAAAGAGGGAGAGAGAGAGAATCCCAAGCAGGCTGTCAGCACAGAGCTCAATGCAGGCCTGGATCCCACCAAGCGATCATGACCCAGGCGGAAATCAAGAGTCCAGTGCTTAATGAACTGAGCCATCCAAGGGCCCGTAACATTTATTTTTTAACATGAAAAACTAAACCAAATTGAGCTTTTTAAAGATAAATTCGGAGAGCACGGGAAGTTACCTCGCTGCTGCCGGGAGCATGATGTCCTGAAGTGTCTCGGTGAAATTTCCAGAGCCGTTTTGTCAGAGCAATTCAGCAGGGCCAGGGCCTACGCGGTCACGATGCGGCTTTGCTTTTTTATTGACCGTGGCCATGACCGTATGGTCCGCCGAGCCCCAGAAGGGAGGGCTGCGTTTTCTCCCCCTGGCGGAGGGCTGACTTGAGAAGTTTTGTTCGCGGTCATGTTTTTTCAGTAAAAAGTGGCTTCATGCTTCCCTATCTTTTCTTTTTTCTTTTTTCTTTTTTTTCTGAAGTCCACACAAATGTCAAAATTGTGTTCAAAATTCCAGCTATAAAGTTAACACGACCAGCCAAAGGGGAAACTGTCTGCTTCCCAAAGACTTGCCTTTACTATGGATTTTTTCAAGCAGTAAGCGTTTTAATAAGCACTCCGCGAGCGGTACTTCATTTCCTTCAGACCAGACGCTACCTCACGGCTTCCACGCGCCCTCCCCTTGGCTCTCTCTGCAGCTGCCAAGCCCGGTGGAACCTGCCCGGGGTGCTGTCCGCCTTCCCCCCACGGCACCTGGCATGCTTTTCGAGAAGAGATAATAGTAACTAAATGTTTTAAATGTGGTGCGTACAGCTGCTTCTCTCCCACACAACCGAGCTGCGTGGATGTGCAATCACGGACAGCATCAGGGTCCCAGCTGCTGCAGGGACTACAGATGTGGAAGGATATTGCCGGAGAGAATTTGGGAGCTTTGGGACTTGGCACTCTTGGAATACCAAATATTTTCTTTTCCCTTTTCCGCTTTCCTTTTCTGGACCCCAAAGAGCAAACCCTGGTTTTGCTTCTAGGAACCGATGCACAATTTGGAGATGAACCTATAACCCTTTTGGACGCTTTTTTTTTTTTTTTTTTTTTTTTTTTTTTTCTTTTCTTCTAATGAAGCGTAGGGTGGAGTAGGGGGAGACTTTCCAAAGACAACTCATCGAGGAAGGTGGTAACTCAGCAGTTTGCAATCTGCCATGAGCACTTTGAAAAGGCACGGATTTCAATGCTGCGGCTGGGAATTACAGACCGTAATTGCACACGGGGGGCATCTGTACGCGAGGGAGCCTTTTGTTTCTTCTAGTTGTGTTTTTCGTCCGTTGGGATGGGCCGTGTGCCACACCGTTGTCAAATGCACCATCTGAGGAGCAGAGTCTGAGCTATCATTTACGCCCCTCCACGCCCTGCTGCCCACTGTTTGGAGGTCAAGTGGAGGCTGGGGAGAATTTGGAAGCCACAGAGTGGGTGGGCCCACTGGGTGGGGAGCAGTAAAAAAAAAAAATTGAAACTAAAAAATGTGATTTTAAAAAAAAGCAGAGATGTTGCACCTCGTCTGAACACCTTTGCCTGTGGTTCTGGCCCTTGCCGAATTAGCAAGGTCGGGGCCCGCTTGTGTGAGGCCTAATTTTGGTTCTTAAAATAAGCAGCAAAGGGGAAAGTTCAGGACGCAAAGAGACGTAGCAGAGACCTTGTGAGTATCCAAAGGGTTTCTTGTTTCTCTTTGATAGTTCAGCTCTCTCTGCTTACAAGATTCTTTCCTCTGTTGCTATCATTTCCCTTTTATGTTTGATCGTCTAAGATGTGGACTCACCATCTTCTTTTGAGGGAAGAGAGCGCTTTGGCAACAAATTCGCATCAACCTCAGAGTTAGGGTTGGCGAGAGTCCGCACGTGCTTGTGTTCTTTCGGGGTGGAGATTGTGGAGGGTGGCAGTGACCCACGGTGCTACCAAAAATGTGTCGACTGTTTTTAATGTGGCTTCCCTGGGCGGGTCTCTCTCTCTCTTTTCTTCAGCAGCAACATTAAACCGTAACAAAACCTCAATTTGCACAGAGAGACTGGGAATTTGCAAGCATCCGGGTGGTTCGTTTATGGCAACAGTGTGAGACTTATCTAAGAAACGTACCTGCAGCGCTCCGTGTCCCTTTACTTTAGGGAAATAAGTGACAGCGGCAATTTATCAGTCCCGTCGGTTTCTCAAAAGAGGGAGAAAAAAATCACTAGTTTTACAGCAAGTACCCCATATTTCATGGAAAATAATATCATGGACTGTAAAAACCACCCTTATTTTATAGATTGCTAAGAAAGAAAAAAAAATGCTATCAATTAGATCTGCATACCTTTTTTCTCTCAGTTTCTATTTTCTTTTTAGTGAAATCCGTTTTAGAGCTGCTTAGACCTAGCTTCTTGTGATACAGCACTCATGTGCATTCCGTAAAAGAGAGAACATAAGCGAATTGAATTGGGTAAGGGATTCCTAAAGCTTCCTTCCATTCAGATGCTGTTTCTTCTGAAAACATCTTTACCCGAAGCAGGAGGTACTGTGATCTGCCCCATATACTGTTGTATTCCGTGGTATCAGAAATGTTGTGAATGTTGCGTGTCTTTGTTTTTTTTATTATTTTTTAATGTTTTTTATTTATTTTTGGGACAGAGAGAGACAGAGCATGAACGGGGGAGGGGCAGAGAGAGAGGGAGACACAGAATCCGAAACAGGCTCCAGGCTCTGAGCCATCAGCCCAGAGCCTGACGCGGGGCTCGAACTCTCGGACCGCGAGATCATGACCTGGCTGAAGTCGGACGCTTAACTGACTGCGCCACCCAGGCGCCCCTGTTGCGTGTCTTTAAAACCGTCCTCCAATCCCTCCACAAATTCCTTCCAAACCCTTGATCCAAACCTTACTACTTTGGACGCACCAGCATATCATGGCAGCTTTTCCCGACTGCCTCCTGGCCTATAGAAATTGGGAGATGCCTCCCCATTTCAAAGATGTAAAACATGAGGGGGAAAAAAATCTGTCTTAGAACTGACACCTTGTTCTGTACATTAGGATTTGTCAGAGGTCTCTCAAGAGCCATGATAACGATGGGATGGACGTGTCATGATCTTTTACATTTATATGCCATCATATCCCAATCCATCTATAGGCTGGTTTCATCCATCCATCCATCCATCCATCTATGTACTCAGTCACAAAACACATTATTTGAAGGCTTACTCTATCCCCAGCATGCTGCTCGGTACTGATAATACAAAGAGAGTTAATAGAGCGTCCTGGCCTTTGTGAACCTTGCAACAAAACTGAGAAATAGACTTAAATGCAGTAGTTACAAAATGGTATGATTGGTGAAACAACTGAGGTACGTAGTTGGTAGTTGTTACGAAGAGAGTAACAAAGGCCTTTGCGAGGGCTGAATGGAAAGGAGGCGTACCTCTGCTCTTGGGTTCGAGGACATTCCTGGTGGAGGATACAGTTTGCATTCTTTTTAGGGGAGAGCCTCACATGTGCCTTAGCCACACTGCAATTGGGTAGAGGGCACTGCCTACATAAAGCCACTGCTGTCCATCTCTGAGAGGTGCTGTTGGGTTGCTTACGATGTAAAAGCCTCTCACCTTGGTGGATCTCCCCAGTTTTGTGGAAACAGGCGCGCCGTAATTTCAATAGAGGACCGGTAGAAATCGGAGAGGAAGCTGGAAACCCGGGCCAGAGCCAACAGGGCTAACCCAGCTGTGCGGCCGGCCCCCAGAAAACTAAGGCATGGTGCACGTGACACTAACCCAGGGGTGTGGCGAACTTGGGGCTGACACTGAAGGAATGAGTGATCATAATATCTCCTGGCAGACACACTGCTATGCCGAGCCAGCAGCAGCATGGGCTTTGCGGTGAGATCTCGTCAACAACCCCAAGGGAAACGCAGGTTCTTCCTTTGAGCCAGAGGAGAAGTCATACCACAGTTCTAGAGGTCCGCACGTGAGAAAGCTGGAACATACTCAAAGGGTCAGGGTAGAAGCCAGTCCTGAGAAGTCCCAGGAGGACTTGGAAATGTTGTTCAGTGGTCCCACTGAAGTCACTGGCTGGCCCCAGGCACGCTGTCTTCATGCTGCAAGACTAATTCTAGATCTTTCCTCTGGGTACCATCTCTTAGGGGATGGGAGACTTCTAAGTGACTCGTAGGCCTGCTCAGGATTGGCCCAGAGGATTCTTTGGGTAAACCTACAGGGAGTATGCCTTTACCTGTCACAGCTAGTGGGGGGACACTCACATTTCACAGAGGGACTTGAGAACTTGAGATTCGGAGGTAATAAGCTGACATTTATCCAGCTAGATGGTGATGGTGGAGTCCTTAAGAGTCAGGTTAGTGCCTGATGGGAAGGGAGACTCCTTCACGCATACACTTAAACCTCAAAAGAAACAGAATTCCTACCCAAGCTTCTTTTCCCCAGCCAGAGGCTTGCAGAAGGAAATATCAGTGGCTTTCCTTCCCAGAAAGTTTTGTGTGTTGTTTTGTTTTGTTTCATGTTATTTGTTTGTTGTTGTTGTTGTTTGGTTGGTTGGTTGCTTTTGGTTTTTTGCTTTTTGTTTGTTTTCTTTTGTTTTGTTTTTTGGTCTGAGTCTGACTTTCATTGGGTCATAGCTCACTAGTGGATGGGGTCACTGCATTGAAAATGGATGAACGCCAATGAATGCCCAATATTTTCTTTTGCTTCTGATGGCAGTTTTCTCAGGGCAGGTTCTTTGCTCACTTTTACTTCCTGCCCTCGTTCCTGGGGCTTTCTGTTCTCAAACAGTAGGGCTACCTAAGTAGTGCTCCTGACCCATCTTACAGAGGCAGGCTCCATCAAGAAGGAAGCCTATGGACTATCAAGGGTAGTCCATAGGAAGGGACTGGGTAGTCTCTGCAGCTAAACACTAGGCATTGATGATAACTACATGATTTTTTTTTACATTTCTTTCCTATTTCCTTGTCACGGGCACTGGTGGTTGTGTTTTGAATTGGTTTTCCAATAGGGTGAAGTCTAGTGGCTGTTAACACAGGCCGAGATGTATTTAAGCCTCTTGGCATTAGCCATGCTAGCAAGCCTTTTCTGGAGGAGCACTGATTAGCAAGTATTTTCCAAGGTATTTGGCCATTTTCTTTCTGTGCTTAATACATTTAGCATAAAACCTGGAGGATAGAAGAGGTGAGAAATAGAATTTGAGCCCTAAAACTCCAAGTCAACCTTGAAACCCTATCGCCAGCCTCACCCATGATCGAAGGTAGGTACTCAATAAATGTTTGATTTTATAAAGACATGTAGGTGCCTGTGCATCATCACTGTATTTCTTCATCTACAGAGCCCATTAATTTTCACATTTTCTAATCAGTTAAACCCAAGACCTCTTCCACCTTGTCCTAGCAACTCAGAGTTGCCATTTAGCATATGCTAATTCTGTTTCCGCACGAAGCGGCCACATTTCTAAACGAAGCCACAGACTCTTATGGGTGACTTTAATTGGCTAGGATCCAAGATAAATAGTGCATCTTCTGCCTTTTGACAACACTTGTTTGTTTAGAAGAACGTTTTCCAGGCTAATGTGGCATGAAAATAAAATGACAACAATCAGAAAGTTTTGCACACAAAAGGGAAGCAGGCAATGGGGAGTTGAAAGGAAGCAGTGAGGTTGGAAAACACTTCCTGGGACACACTTGTAATATACCAAGTAAACAGACATTCAGCTGTAGGAGAGCAGTTTCATTGGATCAGAATTTAGGCACATTGTCGCACCAAATCGATGTTTCTAAAAAAAAAAAAAAAAAAAAAACTGCGATTAGTTGAAGTCATCAAGCAATCACTTTCCTATTTGTCTAGGTGACAATATATAGCTGATGATTTAACTCAAGTTTGGACTTTTGACTTGTTTGATGTTGTAAGTACAAAATTAATCAAGAGAAAGAAGTTCAGTCCTGTGAAATCACCTCAGAATATATACCTGGTTAATCTACTGTGTGGTTTTGGATAGAAGTCCATTAAATTTTTTAGGCCTGTGTTTCATTTGCGAAATGAAGAGAGTGAACTAGAAGGCCCTGCTCGAGGTCCATCTCTAGCTTCTCTCTCTTTCTTTACCTTCCTTTTCCACTTATCTTACTTGGGAAAAGATGTCTGTATAATACTCCCGACAAACTGTAACCCTTGCCTGTTTTCCTTTTATTCAGACACTTATTTCCCTTCCTCTTATTTTATTGGCTCGTATCCATAGTAACAACAAAATGTAGATGAAATGCTTTGTGTGTATTAAATAACTTCAGCCGGAGCCTTAACCTTGCTCTGTAACATACAGGGTAACTTTTAACGAGGAGCCCGTACTTTAGCCTTACGTAAGGGCTGGAAAAACAACATTTGCACTCCACCGTGGAGTGGGGGAAAAAAAGAGCTGTGTACCATGGAAAATCCTGTGATTTTTATCAGACGATGTTGTGCCAACAAGAGAACAATACCAAACTGAGTTCTCACACGGTTTGGCTGCTTATGCCTGTTTGAATGTCCACTTGAAATACCATTTCCGTATTTATAACGACTGAAGCAATGCTTCTAAACATGTAGTTCTAGTTTGCACACTGTGTTAGCCATCTCCTGAAGGGTCCCTCGGTTAAGGGGCCCCCAGTCCCCACCTCCCCCATTGAGCAGGGTTGACGCGTTGTAACCGATAGGATATTGTAGATATGATGGGCTATGACATCTGAGGGTAGATAGTAAAAGACATGTTGCTTCCACCTTGTGCTCTCTGGAATTATTCGCTTGGGGGGAAGTGAATGCCACCAGGTGGTGTAAACACTTTAGCAGCTTTATGAAAAATGGACATGGGGTGGAAATGAGTCCTCCTGCCAACAGCTGGCACCAACTGGCCAGTGATTGGATGAGCCATCTTGGAACGATACCCTTCAAAACCAGTCAGTCTTTCCAATCACCATATTTATAGTAGCCAGGAGAGACACTGATCCAGAACCATCCAGCACCTAACTGAGCCGCTCTGGTATTCCTGAGCCACAGAAACTATGTGAAGTAAATTATTATAGTTGTTTTAAGCTGCCATCTTGCAGGGGAGGGGGACATAACTTGCTGTGCAGCCATAGATCACTAGTATACGAGCCAAAAGAAAGATGTTGTGGGTATTAATTTTTTGGTCACTTACTCATGTGTGAGAAAGAAAAGAATGTTCTGTATTTTTCCATAACTCAACTTAATCTCGACCTTAAATTTCATTATATCTGAGTATGGGAAAAAGAATCCATTCTGGAATAATACAGTAACTTCATATTTTAACTCAGTTAATTCAGGATTTCTCCTCACTCTCCCATCTGCCTAAGAGTGGCACCCAGGACTGGGGATGGTGGCTTACCTAGTGTCGAGGTATCAGGAGCGTGTAGGGGTATCTACTTCCTGGTCTTTGTAATATGTCGTCAATGGCATTCACTTAAAAATATGAATGAGAAACATAGGTGACTGCAGGTGTGTTACCAATAAGAAATATAAAAGTGGACTTTTAAGGATTCTTTCTGGGTCAAGTGCCCTTCACTGTTTTATTAGTTCTAATATTTCATTAAAATCCAAGGGGATTGTAAAGGGCACTGAACAAACCAATAAAGTCTCACTTAAAACTCTATGGCTTCCTGTGGAGTTAGAAGGCCAATGTCAATTTAAATGCGTGGACTCTCTCAAGAGTCCTTTCCTTTGTTGAGCGTCATGGGCTCTCCATGAAGTTTTATTAATACCCCAAAGCTATTCTGGAAGGGCAAAAAGTGAAAGAAGCTACTGGAACATTAGCCACTTCCCTAAAGTGAATGATCTTTGGGGGAGCTTTCTGCCAGATGCATCAGGCTGCCTTCAATATTTTAAAACAATGTGTTTTGTTTGGATTGGTTTTTAACTTGCAGCTCCCTGGAATGACTGTCATTGTTCTCCCCTTTGGTCAGGCAGAAGTGAGTGTGTTGGATAAATGACGGATGAAACATATCAGTGACAGAAATAGGGATTATTGGCACCCAGGACTGGGGTTGTCATATACTGAATCACATACTTGGATAGATACAGTGCAGAACTCTTAAAAATAAATTACCTATGGCAGTCAGGACAAATACTGAAACATGGCACGTCCCTTCACTTGGCATATACGCCTCAGATATGAACAGAATCAACCCTCACATTACATCTCATTTGAAGGCTTTCTCTTGATTTCTTAGCCTTTGTTTCCGTACTCGAATTTAAATGACTTTCATCATGTTCCCTGCTCACTGATATCTGTGGGATTAGGCCATTTCGTCAAGGTAACAGCCTCAGACACGTTCCTGCCACACAGCTGCCCTTCTATTTTTATCTTGGAGCAAGCAATCCACTTGTTAGCCTCTGTAATTGTCATACAGGCTGAAGGATAAAAATAATACATCGAGAGGACATTAGTGTGAGAAATCCTCTCCTTTTTTAAGGGATAAAATTTCATGGTCCAGTTGTTCTCTTGATTTTTCTTGCCACTTCCTAATTTTAGCGTCCTTGTTACTTTTAAAAAAAGTCTGAGTCCTCATGCAATCTATAACGTATATTTATTTCTCTGCCTTACATACTTCCTTTGCTTTGAAAAAATTATTTGTCTGTTTTGGAGTTGCTTTATCATTTTATAATATTGATTTCTGATTCATTGTCTATATTTTGGTACACGAAAGCAAATTATAAAGGAGTGTCATTACACGGTACAAAACACGATGGCAGAGAGAACAATAAGTCCTGGAATGATTAAATGAAAAAAAATGAAGAAAGACCAGTGTAATAGTAAGCATTATACCTAAGACCTGAAAATAAGATGATTCATATTATAGTGCATGTATAAAATTCATTTTAAAAAACAAATATAAATTCTGATGTTTAAGGAAAGGTAAAAAGGCAAGGAATATAAGGAGGACAGTGAGTGTGATTACTATGGTAACAAACGACATCCCTAATTGAGGGAACCATCATTTATCTTGTCCCTTTCAATTTCCATTGCAGCATTAGAGACTTTTGGTGAAATGTATTCTTGTAGAGACAGGATATTCTGTTTAAAGTCAGAAAATTCTACTCTGTGAGCAAGGACATCCCATTCCCCCAAATAATTTTCACCATTATATTCCAGAAACTTGGAAATATTATCCTGTTCTGAACATATTTTTATTCTCTATTGGCTATATAGATACCATTTGGACACAAGTGGACTGGCTGTGTTTACAGTGTCCATAATGGACTCTGAGATCAGATACTTCCCTTCCAAACCAGCGTCTTAAAGTGGCATTTTTCTAACATAGAAAGACACGCTGTCAACTCTATTTCTTTCATCATCAGTATCAAAAGTATCTGTTGAGTGGCTATTAAGTATTTGTCATCAGAAAAATCCTGCAGTTCACCAACATTACATACTCTGTAAAATACAACCTGGTAGGTTGTTTATAACCATATTAGTGTGTGTGTGTGTGTGTGTGTGTGTGTGTACATAGATGTAAAAAGCCTAAACAAAATAATATCAAGCAAAAATCGACAGCATATATAGCTGAATTGACAGAAATAGCTGAGTTGATCCCAGCAATGTCAAGAGGGGTTTCACATTAGAAAAATTATGGGGGCGCCTGGATGGCTCAGTCAGTTGAGCTTCCGACCTCGGCTCAGGTCATGATCTCACAGTTCGTGAGTTCGAGCCCCGCGTCAGGTTCTGTGCTGACAGCTCAGAGCCTGGAGCCTGTTTCAGCTTCTGTGACTCCCTCTCTCTCTGCCCCTCCCCCCACTCATACTCTGTCTCTCTGTCTCTCAAAAATAAATAAACACAAAAAAATTTAAAAAAAAAAGAAAAACTATGAATGTAATTTACCACATTAATGAATGAAGGAGAAAAGCCATATACCAATCCCATGAGAGCAGAAAAATCATATGATACAATACAACAGCTATTCAGGTTAAAAATACCCGATTAGAACCTAGGAATAGAAGGAAACATTCTTAACCTAATAAATATTATTTAAAAATATCTAGAGAAAACTTTATTCTTGATGGGAAAATATTGGAAGTACTCTCTTTAAAATTAAGACCAAAATAAGGATTCTCATCATCACTGCACACCCTCAACATTTATTGAAGGCCTTGTTCGTTCCATAAAACAAGAAGACAAAAATTAAAGGCATGAAGATTAGGAAGGGAGTAATAAAATGCTCATTATCTAAAGATTAATGATTTACATTATTAGAATAAGAGAATAAAGCAAGATGGACATGAAAGATCAAGAAACAAACATTAATTGCATTTTTAAAATACCAGCTAAACTTTGTTATTTTAAAAACTACATGACATTTAAAATAGCAATGAAAAAATAGAAGATCCTTGGAAATAAATCTAACAAAAATGGTGCAGAACCTGTTGGGGGAAATTATAAAACAGTATGGAAAGACATTAAAGAAGACTTAAATTGTAAAATTTATCAGGTATACAGGTAGAAAGGTCCAATATCAGAAGATTTTAATTCTTCCTAATCTGATCTATAGATTTAATGCTTGCCAGTGTAAACAAAAAAAAATCAGAAACTAAAGCAACCTTAATAGAATTTTCAGAGACACTTAAAAAATTGTTTCTAAAATGTATATCAAAGAATAAAAAGTTAAAAAAAAGACAGTAAGTCAGGGGAATTTTCCCCACCCCACATCAATAGTTATTATAAAGCATGACTAATTAGGACACAGTGGTATTGGTGTAGCTTCTGTTATAAACAGAAGAGAAAAGCCTAGAAAAGACACACAGACATATTTATCAACACTTGATATACTACAGTGATTATCATTTGATAATGTTGCTGAGACAGTTATCTATGTGGGAAAGAATAAAATTGTGTCCCTACCTCATACCATATACAAGATCATGTATTATGTAAGATTCCAGATGGATTAAAGGCTTATAAGTGAAAGGCAAAACTTTAAAGTATTTCAAAGATAATGTGGGAAAATGTCTTTTTGACATTAGAATAAGGAAAAAAACTTCTGAAATCAAAAAGCACTAACATCAAAGAGAAGATTGATGTTTGCCTATATTAAAATTAACAACTTCTTTCAAATATTACAACAAAAAAGCGAGAAGACTAACCCAAAAAAGTGAGACTATATTTGCGATGAACATAACCAATGTATAAAAATATGTTTTTTAAAAAGGAAAAGGGAAAATAAAAACAATTAAATGAAAAATAAGTAAATGACAGTTCTTTCCCAGAAGAAACCAAAACAGCCAACAAACATTTGAGAAGGTGCCAACCTCATTAGTAACCCAGGAAAATGCAAACTAAGACCATAATGAAGTGCTATTTTTCATCTACTAATTTGCAAAAAGTAAGAAGTCTGAAATGCCAAGTGTTAGCAAGAAAATGGGTAAACATATATTTTATATACTGATGGTGGGAGTGTAAATTAGTAAACACTCTTAGCAAAACAATTTGGCATTATCTTGCAAAATGAATGTTTACATTGGCCTGCAATCTAACAATTCCACTCCTAGAGAAAATTGCATGTGTACATCATGATAGAAGTAAGTGATCATGGGGGCGCTGTCCACCGTGGATGGCTCAGTTGGTTAAGCATCCAACTCTTGATTTCGGCTCAGGTCATGATCTTGCATTTTGTGAGTTCAAGCCCCACACTGGGCTCCACACTGAGTGTGGAGCCTGCTTGGGATACTCCTCTCCTTCTCTCTCTCTCTGCCCTTCCCCTGCTCATTCTCTCTCTCTCTCTCAAACTAAATAAATAAACTTAAAAACAAAAAAGGACAAACTGGAAACATCCTGAGTGCCTATCTATCTCCTATCTGTCTATAGGAGAATTAAGTCATATTTACCCAATGAAATATTATGCAACAAGATGGATGAATCTTAAACACATAATAGTGAGTGAAAAACCGAGTTGTAGAAGACTATATATTGTTATATAGATTATGTATTTCTATATATTATATATTCTATAAAACTGAAAACAACCCACACACCAAACTAAACAATATATGCTTTAGAGGAATATATTTATTGTTATATGGTAAAACTCATTATACAAAACAAGAGAATCATAAATACAAAATTCAAGACAGTGTTTATCTCTGTTAGATAGACTGTGGGCTGAGAGAGCAGAGAAGAATGTTGATGGAGGCAATGATTCTGGAAAAATTCTGATCTTTGCTGTGGTGGAAAGGTTAGAGGAGTTTGTTTTGTTATTATGCTTTCATGTGTGAAATATTATAATATAAAATTTAGAGGTCACATCTTATACCAAGAAAAAAAGATCTAGAATAATAACATTCAGATACTTCAGATTATATTTTTTCAATTTTAAAAATGAAGACATTATTTGGCTATTAGAATACATGAAAAGACCTAGAAGAGGCTTAAATGTAATTACTAAAAGAAAAAAGCTAATCTTAAAAGGCTACATACTGTATGATTCCAACTGTCTGACATTCCAGAAAAGGCAAAATTATGGGTACAGTAAGAAGCTCAGTGGCTGCCAGAGGTTGGAAAGAAGACAGGGAAGAATAGGCAGAGAACAGAGGCTTTTTAGGGTGGGGAAACTTCTCTGTGACTATATACATGGCTATACTAGATGTAAACGTATGTATATTACATAACATTATGTTATGATATATAAAGTATATGTATTTTTGAAACTATATGTATATATTTGAAACTATAATGGTAGACACATGTCATTATACATTCCTCGAAACTATAGAATGTACAAAACTAAGAGTGAACCCTAAAGACAACGATGGGCTTCGGGTGATAACCATGTGCGAGGGCAGGTTGTAAAGAATGTACCAGTCAGGTGAGGCATGTTGATAATGGGGAGGCTGGGGGGGGGGGTCTGTCCGGGCAGAGGATATATGGAAACCCTCTGTACTTTTCACTCAATTTTTCTGGGAACCTGAAACTGCTCTGAGCCATAAAGTTTCTTAGAAAGAAAAAAAATGAAGGAAGATTTCAAAGGGAGGAAATATCAAGTTACCCTTAGACAACTCACAGCAGAATTCAGTATCAGAGACAGTGTAGCAATCGCTGCATAGTTCTTCGAGAAAGAGAAGTTTGGCCCAGTCCTACTGCCCCTGAAGTCCAAAGGCAACAGGAATTCTCAAATATGAAAGAGGTCAAGGCACCTGGGTGGCCCATTGGGTTAAGCAGCTGACTCTTGATTTCAGCTCAGGTCACGATCTCGAAGTTCATGACTTTGAGTCCCGTGTCGGGCTCTGCACTCACAGTGTGGAGTCAGCTTGGGATCCTCTCTCTCTCTCTCTCTCTCTTTCTCTCTGCCCCTCACCTGCTCATTCTCTCTTGCTCTCTTTCTCTCTCAAAATAAATACGTAAACTTAAAAAAAAAAAAAAAGAGGTCTAGAAACAGCACTCATGGATAGAGGGGGGAAAAAACTACCGAATGCCAAACTTGAGCCAATGAGAGACAGAGTAAAGAATTCGGGTATTGAGAAGTCATTGTTAAGAGCATGGAATCCCTTTAACATAGAACTGAGAGTAACCAGTGGGAGGACTATGGTCACAAAACAGCAAGCTATCGTTATAAACTCTGACCACGACTCTCCAAACCGACTAACGGGAAATGAAAACGCAGCGAATAGCAGGTGTGATGGGAAGGGTAGCAGCACCAACATTCTCCATATTTTGTAGCGAGGCGCAGTCGGCATTGAACTTGCTACGCAAACATACACACCAACATCTTAGTAGTCTTCACGATGAGACTTCGTACTTCAAAGGATCTTTTAGAAATCAAGGCCTAAACTAGCGAAGAAAGATTCTGGTAAAAGTTAACAATTCTTTCTGCTTTACTCCCTGTTCTTTTTATTCTGTTAAATCAAGAAAAATGAATCACTTCTCATTTTCAAAATACCAGGTATAGCCCTATCCCATTAAAAATACATTTTTTAACGTTTATTCATTTTGGAGAGACAGAGAGAGATAGAGTGTGAGTGGGGAAGGGCAGAGAGAGAGGGAGACACAGAATCTGAAGGAGGTTCCAGGCTCTGAGCTGTCAGCACAGAGCCCAACATGGGGCTCGAACTCACAGACCGTGAGATCATGAGCCTGAGGCAAAATCGGATGCTTAACTGACTGAGTCACCCAGGCGCCCCTGCCCTATCCCATTTTTATCAGCCAATTTATTTTCCTCTCTCTTTTTATACATCTTCTGTGAGTTCTTCTGTCTATGTAGATGTTCACCCAGTTATTCTGGCATTGGCATTCAAAGCAATCTTATGCCTTTCTGTATTGTTTGAATTATTTATGGTATATGTTTTATTTTTTTAATATGACACTGAAGTAATCGCTTGATTATAATTTGTCTTTGCTAACTGGGACACTAAGACATTTGAGGATTTTTCAATACAGTGGGGTAATTTAGCGTTGTAGTAATGTGTAAAATTGTGAAATCCTTGAAAGAAAGAACTGTTTCGCCATTATGTTTATATCTCGTATAACACCATGCACAGAGCAAATGCTCAATAAATATTTCTGAAGAAAATGTTACGTATTTTTTTCTATTTTTCCTTTAGATTTAAGAATAGCCAGAGAGAAAACACACCAAGAAATCATCACGTAAACACCCTTCTAAGCAGATTCCCTTTGAATTTCATTCGCTGTGTCTCCTTGAAGCACAGCTTCAATTTGTCCACAGGTAAACACTAAACCCTGGATAATCATCTTTTGGATCTACCCTAAAAAAATTCTTTTGTTTATTTGTTCATGAACGGACTCAACAAATATTTGCTGAGAACCTACTCTGTACAAATACCTTCCTGTGTTGTATATACGGCAATGAGTAAAAGAATGGCTTTATCCTCAAAGAGCTTACATTTTAGTAAGAGAACATGGAAAGACGTAAATAAACTAATATTTAACTTCTCCTATGGTGATAATGCTATGAAAAAATAATACAGTTAAGTGGAGAAAAATGATCAGGTATGGGACATAAGGTGGTCACAGAAGGTCTCTCTGAGAAAGTGACATTTGACCAGAGATGTGAGTGACCTAGAGGGGTAAGGCATGGAGATGTCTTGGTGAGGATCCTTCCAGACGAAGGTTGGTCAAGTGCAGAGTACAAGGCTTGATCACGGGTGCTGGCCTAAGCGATGGAATGACCGGAGACGAAGACTGGTTTGGCCAGAAGAGTGAGACAGGGGTGTATGGGGAGTGAGGAGTTCGGTTTGAGATGTGTCTAGTTTGAGATGTCCTTTGACCACCTGGACTGAAGGGGTGAGTGGACAATTGGGTAGATGAGGCTGGAAGCTAATGTACGGGTTGGGTTACATGGGACTGGAGGTCAAAGCCCATGTATAATTAATTGAAAACATGGACAAAATCAAATAGAATAGCCACCATTTAATGTTGGACAGCTTAAAATAATAGTAAATGTTGCTCCCTAACAAATAACCCACTGACTTTGAAATATAATCCAAATTGCAGGAACGCTTTTCTTTCTAAGAAATTCACTCTTTCAATTTGTGTACAAGAAGAAAAGCTTGTGGTTCACAGCTGTGGTGTGGTTGTTTCTCTGCCTGTCGTTTGAAACAGCAAAGCAGGGGCTCGTCAGTGAGGCTCTACTGAATGGAGGTAAGGTCTTTCGCCTCGTTGAACCCGGGGCCTGACGATCTGGCTTTGCACAACGTCGCTGCTGCACTCATCGCTTTTCAGGCGTAGAGGCCGTCCGGGGCGAAGAGCCTCGGCATGGCTGAAGCCACGGCTTTGCCAAGCAGGGTTGCTCCCACGGCGGGTTCTCAGTGGAGCCCACAGAACAACAAGGAGATTCTGCCAATTAGTGAAGGATGGTGGGCTTCAGGGTGAGTCATGCCAAGACTCAGGAGCAGTTGCACCTACAGGCCAGAACATTCTACCCTCCCTTCCCTTTCGCCTCATATTCCTCAAATGCCAGTGTTTCGTGCTGACGTTAGTTTCCAGTAGCTCTCCCACAGCCCCAGCGGGGCCTTCGCCCTTCTCTCTGTCCCTTGGTTTAGCGCTGAGGTTGGGGATTAATGCGTTTCAGTCAGGCTCGGCGTTGTGAAACCTGGCCCAGATCTGCCTACTAGCTGCCCAGACTTGCGATCCGGTGGACACCCAAGGAAGATGACACCCTGAATGCAGAGTACAGGCTATTCTAATTTTCCCTATTTAGGAAATGAGCATCATGTCCACATGCCTCATAGAGATCCAGGGGTATGTCTCACAGAACTGTCATAACAAGGATGTCTAAATAGAGGAGATTCATGATAAGTGGACGTTACTCATTTGGAACTGAGAAGCTATATACATCATGTCCCACATGCAGAATATAGACGTAAAACTCAAATGTAAACTGAGCCGTGAAAAATCTCAATGTCAACTCAAACTGAGTCCTCCCCATTCCATGGCCAGTGGCGGGCCAAAGTCTTCCCCCATGATTTCATGAAATCTTAAATTCCTCACGGTCCCCCCTAGCCCTTATGCCTGCATCCTTCGGCACTCTCTCTCTTTTTCCCCATATCCACTCATACTCCCAACGGAAACACGTCTCTAGCTTTCATCAAAAAAGACTCATTCCCAGAAAGTATCTGGCGGGTTTGGTAGCTTTCCTAGAGAGTTCAAAGGGAACAGGGAGGGGCCCGTGGTCCCCTACACGCCTTTGGTCGTCTCACCAGCTTTCTTTCCTCTCTTCCCCTTCATTCACCTCGAAGGCCAGTCTTTACTGTGTTCACAGCAGGTTTGAGTTTTAACAGAAAGTTCTATATGTATATGCATATATATAAATATATACTTATATATATAGCTCCTTATATGTACTTATATGTATGTACTTTCCTATGTATACATATATGTATACGTATACGTATGTGTATATATATACTTCCTTATATGTACTTCCTTTGAGTCACAATGAACTCTCATACACCAAGGGTTCACTGAGATCTCGTGCTCATGCGGATTGTAATCATCACATGCAAATAGGGCCCATGGGAACACAGATACACATTATTACACGGATATGTGTTCCCTTGTCTTTATACTTTACTTATACTCTACTTATAAAGCACAAGCTCAAAGAATAAATTATTAAGGGTTTCAACAGAGCTGTAGCAGCACATCCAACTAAGCATGCGAAATCCTTCTGAATGCAGGGTCCTGCGTGACCGCACAAATTGCAGGCACACGAAGCAGACCCTGGAAGAGCATCTTCCAGTCCAAGTCAAGGCTTCAAATTTCTATAGCCCTGGCTCCTATATAACAGAGCACTCTGGGATACCAGACCAGAAATACGCAACCAAGCCTCTCCCAAATATCTGACCCGTAGGGACTGTGAGCGATAATAAGTATTTATTATATAGGAACAAACAACTGATATATAAGCCTCCGTAAAACGCTGACTCCTAGATTCTAATTCAGGGTCAGGCATTCAGGTCCAGAAGCATGCAACTTTCACCATAATCCCAACCATTAGGGAAGAACAAAGCAAAACCACCATGAGATACGACTTCACCCCCACGAGTCTGGCGATATTCACAAAGATGCTAATAACAAGGGTTGGCAAGGATGTGGCCAAGCATTAGAATCTTCACATACTGCTGGTGGGAATGTAAAATGGGGCAGACACTTTGGAAATAGTCTGGAAATTCATCAAAGGTTTACACGTCGAGTTACCAGAGGGGGTGGCAATTCCATTCGTAGACATAGACCCAAGAGAATTGCAAATATATGTCCATTAAAAATCTTGTACACAAGTGTTCATGGCAGCATTATGCGTAATAGCCCCAAAATGAAAACAAACCAAGTATCTATCAGCTGACGAATGGATGAAAAATTTGATAGATCTAAAAATGGAATATTATTTGGCAATAAAAAGAAACACAGGGATTGCCTGGCTGGCTCAGCCGACAGAGCATGTGACTCTTGATCTCAGGGTCGTGAGTTTGAGCCCGACATTGGGGGGGCTTTACTTTTACTTTAAAAAAATGCATTACTGTTACATGCTACAGTATAGGTCCACCTTGAAAACGTTGTGCTAAGTGAAAGATCTGGGTCACAAAAGACCACATAGTTTATGAGTCTGGTTACATAAAGTGTCCCAAATAAGCAAAATCAGACAGACAGAAAGTAAATTAGTCGTTGCTTGGGGCTGAGGTTGTTGGAGAGTGATCCTATTGGATAGGGGGTTTCTTTTAGGGATGGGGGTATGTTGTAACATTGATCGTGTTGATTGATGGCTTTGCAACTCTGGACGCTAAGAATGATTGTGTTGTCCTCTCGAAAGAGGTGAAATGTAGGGTATGTGGATTACATCTCAATAAAGCTGTTATACCAAATAATAATCCCCTGATAATTCTAGTGCCATCGGGCCAATTTTTACCCCTGAGAAATGCCACTTTTAAAGGTGACATTCGTATAAAATGGAAAGGCTTAAGTGTAATAATTCTAATTAACTTTCTCATGATGTTTACCACTCACACCTTTCTGAAGAGAAAAATACAACACGTGACAAGACAAGGCAGGAAAAACTTGGGATAAGACAGATCTTTGACTTCAGTCCGAAATGACTTTTCAGCCATCCAGCTTTCTTGGGGAAGAACAAAAAGAAAGGAATGGCAGTGGCGGTGAGGATTGAAAGGAACTCTTTAGAAGAGAACAAGTGTGTCAGAAACAGAAAAGCATTAATAGTTCCTCTTCAGAGGCTGTAAAGAGGGACTTTAATTTCTCCATGAAGTGGCTTTTGTGCTTGTTCTGAAGAGGCCTTGTCTAGGCCGGGCCGCCCCAATGTCCTTCATCCTGCTTTCTCTCCGAGGTTAGTCAGTCTTCTCGTAGCTGGGACGGGATGACAAAAACCAGGATGTACCTTATAATTTCCACGAAGGCAGTTTTTATTCTGATTTCGTGTCTTGGAGGCCTAGCACTTCGCCTTTCTCTCTGGAGAACTTGCAGACACAGTAATTATCTAATGTTCTATTTGTTATGCGCAGGGTCTGAGCCCTGTAGGGGCTGAAAGCGAATCTACAGAGAGACAAAAGCGAGAGGCTCTCCTCCCTGAAGAAACTTCCCTCTCGAGGTATGCATCATCCTCCCTTTCTCTTACAAAATGGGGAAGATCAAACCATGGCTCTGTTTCCACTCTCTCCTCCTTAACCATAAGAGCTGAATTGTTTTAAAAAAAAAAAAGGTAGGGGCCTTAAAAAAATCGACTTCTGTACAAAACATGGAAAACACTTGAATATGTGTGTGTGTGTGTGTGTGTGTGTGTGTATTTCTTATATAACTCATAACTTTAGAACGGAATAATTTGTTGGAACTCCAAAGATTCCTTTTTAGGCTCCTGAGGTGACCCTGAGCCCCTCCTAGGAGGGACTGTGCATTATTTATGTTAGCACTAAGCCACATGGTAGTATATTGCCTGGAACATAGCTTATGCTCGGTAAATGCTGGACTTTCCAGAATTCCCTTGGGAGCTTCCCTATGTCCCCTTTGGCACCTCTCTCTTTGCTTGCACCCATCCCAAATCACTATTCTCCAAGCGGCTTTGAGTATGGCTTTGTGTGGCCTTGTCTGCACCACGACCCCCTCCGTGGCAGATGCTTTATAACAGGACCTCACTACATTTCACTGAGGGCTGTGTGCCATGAGTTACAAGGCAGCAAGGCCATTTTTTAGGAATGGCTAGAATTTACCAATTTTTCAAACTGTCTTGCTGGACGAGGGGACATATCCAGCCCCAAAGAGTTCTGTTAGGTCTGTTCCATTTAGCTGCAGTGCCATTCATTCAAGGATGATTCTTGGGTCCCCTCCCTGTTCGGCTCCAGGAAGCTTGCTCTAGAGCCCGGGGCCAGAGTCTAGTAGACAGCGAAGGGGCCTAATTGTGAAGCCACAGAAGGTAAATAGACCCAACAATCAGCACAAAAGTCCCAAGAGCATGCCCTGTTAATTGGTCGGGTCTCCACGTAGCCCCACATTTTGGACCCCCAATCAACCTGTTAACATTAGGTGCCTGTAAGCCTGCAGGAGAAACTTTCTGCTTAAAGACCTTTTGTTCCTCATGAGAAGAACCGGACAAGTGGGTTTGTTCTAGTTGAGAAATACACAAAAGGCAATGGAGAGCAGAGCAAATTAGGGTTGGGGGCTGAGCTAGCATCTGTCAACCGCCACCTTTTCTCTCTGCATTAGTTTATAAATGTGACTCTCAGGAGTCCTATTCAATTGGGAGAGGCCTGGTGAGTGGCTGCTTTCCTGGGAGGGGGGGTTGGGTCTTAAATCTCTATCACTTGGATTGCATCGGAGTTTTTAAAGTCTTTTCCTCTCTCTCTCTCTCTTTAGTTCAGGAAAACACGTTGCAATTTTGCCACTTAACTCTAGAGATGTTCTATTTGAATGAACAGGAAGAAATCGGTAGAGTTTATAATGGAAAAAGATCACTTTGGTTTGAAAAGCACATCAAAGCAAGCAAAAACAGCAACAAAACGTGTTTTTATCCCCATAAGAGCACAGGTTCTGAGGGCTGAAGGCTAGTCTAGTCTTTGGCTGGATCTCCACATCATGCTTTGTACTGCATGGGGCTAGCTTCAATGGGTTCTTGTTTTTCTTCTTGGGAACTCTTGATTTCCAACCTTTCATCTAGACATCAGAAGAGTTCACCTGATCCTAACTGAGGGAGCAGTTCTTAGAAAACAGAGCTGGAGCATTTAAAACACAAAATGAGCCCTTAGGGACCAGATTGCTTAACCAAAGCAAATCTTCAGCCTGATGATGATAACACTATACCTGTTAGCTTTGCTTGTCCAGTTCATCTTTACTTAACTTCCATTTCATTCATTCATTGGAGAGCATTGTAAAGAACTGGGCTTTGAGGTCAATAAACTGGGTTTAAATCCCCATGTGGATGCTGTTGAGCCATGGGATCACTGACCACTTTACCTAACTTTTCCGAGATTCAAATGGCCTCTCCGACAAAATAGCTGTGGAAGATTCCAATGAAATAAGCTATAAATTGGTATTATGGACTGAATTATGTTCCCCTAGGATTCATATGTTGATGTCACAACCCCCATAGTTGTAACCATGTTGGGAGATAAGGGCTTTGAGGGGATGAGTAAGTTAAGGCCCCTAGGGTAGGACCTTAATCCAATATGGTGGAGTATCCTGACACGAAGAGGAAGAGACACAAGGATGTGCACACACACGAAAGGCCATGTGAGGACACAGCAAGAAGGCAGCTGCCTGCAAGCCAAGGAGAGAGGCCTCAGGAGAAATCAAATTGCCAACGCCTTAATCTTGGACTGCTAGCCTTCAGAGCCATGAGAAGATAAATCTCTAGCGTTTAAGCCACCCAGCCTGTGCTATTTTATGATGGCAGTCCTAGAAAATTAATACAACTTGCGACAGCCACTGTACCACAGTCCATTTTAAATAAATAGTAGCAATTATTACCATTCACCAAACATTGATTCAATGCCATGGTTGCGTAGGGGGAAGGGAATGATAAACACAGCCATAGACCCTTTCTAAAGAAGCTCATAGTCTGTAGGGAGGTAAATATATTAGCAATTAATACATTGTAGTGTGATTAATACTGCTGTGAAAGAATGTTCTTTACTTGTTCTACAATTTTCCTCCTTCTCTATAAACTTAACAGTTATTCTTAATTTTATCAGAACATCCTAGCGATCCTAATTACTCTTTTCTTATCTATTCTCTTCCCGTTCCACTCTACCTGTGCCCAGGTCTCTTTCCTTACCTTCATTATTCAGATTTTTTATATATATATAATTTTTAGCCCCATCACTAACTCAGTTACTGGTCTCTTGGGAGTCTTCTGGCCAGATGATTCTGATTGTTCTGAATAGCATCTGAGCCTGTGTATGGATGTGGCAAAGCAATGGCTTCCCTGGCCCCTCAATTGCATCTGGTTTCCATGACAACACAAGTTTCGTAGCTTAACTTCTGCAGCTCCAAACGCCAAGGTGTTTTTTTTCCCCTTACTTTCTCCATTACTCTACTTCAATGCCGTATTTTACCGTAGATTGCTCTGTAATTTTCTCTGTGCATTTCTAAATGAAAGGTGTTTTGAACATGCAGGCGACATTCTTTTTAAACATTAAATTAATTTTACCTAGTGTGGGTCATTTAGATTCTTGACAACTGCAGACAGATGTGCAGGAATCGCTGACTGAAATTACCTACACTCTCCCGCTTTTGCACCCTCACGTGGTCACATTCACATCCAAGGATAATTGATGGGTGTGTCACAATGTTCATTAAAATTATGACCCATCTTGTCACTTGGGAAGGGTCTGTCACATAGCCGGGAACAAGCCTCTATTTTCAGCCCTGTGTGACTTTTCTATAAAAGAATTATTGTGGCACGAGAAGCCCAGAATGTCTCTCAGCTCAGAAACATCCCGCTCCCCACCGCCCCCTCCCCCACTCTCTTTCTAACCTGCACTCTCAATTTTTAATTATTTCCCATTCTGGAAAGCTGGGAACGATCTTAGTTCGATGGTTTCCCCCCATTAAATCCCACATGAATTCTGTAGTGTTTTTCCTCTTTGGAGTTTTCACATGTACTTTGTAGAACTAGGCACCTGAAGGTAGGGGACAAATTAAAAAAGCAACTATGTCAACTTGCGGGGGGGGGGGGGGTGAGTAGAAGAAATCAAGAGCTGAAAAAAATAGCAAAGGGCCTTGAAGCATGTGCACAATGTTGGGAAAATGCAAGAGATTCAACCGGATTCCCTCCGATAGCAGCACAAATAGATGTGTGAGAAGCTAGACAGCAGGGGGGCTAAAGAACTAACTGAAGGTTGACATGAAAAGGGACTTGCCAGTGGAAAGTTCTCTTCGGCACAACATCAGCTTTCCATGACTTTTCATTTCAATTGAGGAATTATGCTCTCTAGCCTACGGTGTCCAACACATGTGACCCTGCCCTCTCTTTTGTCCCTTTTCCAAGTGTCTACCATATTTTTCCATCTCTCTCTCTGCTCCCCCATTCCCCCTCCCCCCACCCCTCTCTCCTACCATGCTACTCAAGTCCATCATCCCCCACCACTGTATTCCTTCCATGGCTTCTTAGTTTTCCTTGAGTTAGTCAGTCTCTGCTTTTCCTCTATAATATCGTGAAATGAGATCATCCTTAAAGTACTTAAAATATACCTGGTGCATGGTAAGTGCTCATAAAAAGTTGGCTACCATTATTCATCCCTCCAGCTCAACATTCCCAAACTCTCTGACTGGATATTTGCTGCTCATTCTTAATTGACCTCATCATAAATTTTTAAGGTTTTCTCTTAGTGGTGTCGCCTCTGACCCCATTAGGCTAACGCGTGCTTTCTGCCTAGGTGCTAATCGTGCCTGCCCTGGCAGCATTTATGTAATCCTGGCTAGCCTTCAGGTATCATCCTTGTTATGCCTCATCCCCATACTATGCAGTAGATATTATACCCATTTTACAGATTCAGAAACTTAGAGATACTAAGTAACGCGGCAAAAATGACATGGCCAGGACGTGGCTTAGCCAGCACTTGGCCCCAGATCCATGCAAGCCCATGATGGTCCACAGGACCCCGTTCTCGTCTCCTCCTCATGCCATGCGTTTAAACACCCTCTCTTCAACCTATACCATCTTTGGACCTCCCCCACTTCTCTTGGCTAGTCCCGGGGCAACCATCTTTCTCTCGGTGAACCCTCCGAGGCCCTAGTCTTGTGCTACGTTAATATTTGTTTTCTGTGTCGGATGTTTGTTGTCCTTATCATCACCTCCTCAATCGTTTCATCCCCCGTCTGTGTTGGAGGCTGCTGTATCTGTCTTTTGATCATCGTAGCTGTCTGGGTTAGCGCTTCGGGCGGAGAAGTGCATAAGAGGTACGTGAACAAATGATTGGTACTGGAAGTATTGAGCTTTCACCTCTATCTTTTTTCTGAGTAGGAGGCTCCTGCTAAATTCTGTGGCTAAATATAAGAGAGACGCCACAGCGCTGAACCAAATCTTTGAAGACCTTAACCCTTATGGCGTGCTGCACACGGCTGGCTTCCCTGAGTTACAGAGCAGCATGTGACCAAAGAAACAGGAGAAAAGGACTATGGGATGCTGGTTTATGCTCCCATGACTGTTACAGGGGATTCCTATTGGGAGTGAACAGGGCAGATCCAGTGTGCAGAAACGTCCACTCTTTTTTTTTTTTTTTAAGATGTGTCTTTATTTTGAGAGAGAGGGAGAGAGCGCGTGCAAGAGAGTGAGCACGAGTGGGGGAGGGGAAGAGAGGGAGGGACAGAGAGAGAGAATCCCAAGCAGGCTCTGTGCTGTCAGTACAGAGTTCAATGTGGGGCTCGATCTCACAGACCGTGAGATCATGACCTGAGCCAAGATCAAGAGTCGGGTGCTTAAACGACTGAGCCCCCTGGGGCATCCCAGAAACATCCCCTCTTGTGCAGATCTCAGTTGAAGACCGAACTGAGGCTTCCGAAATAACTGGCCTGTGAGCTAAAGAGCCAACCACTCAGGCATAGGGCTTGTTTCCTACCTGCATGAATTGAACTTCTGTAAAGTCTTACCTCTAATGTCAATGTCAGTATATCTAGAATGTGCCCAGAAGTCTAGTCTGTAAGACAGGACTTTATATATATTTTTTAATGTTTATTTATTTTTGAGAGAGTGCAAGCCAGGGAGGGGCAGAGGGGGGTGGGAGGGACAGAGGATCCGAAACGGGCTCAACGCCGGCAGCCGCAAGCCCGATGCGGGACTCGAACTCACGTAAGGCAAGATCGTGACCTGAGCCGAAGTGGGATGCTCAACCCACTGAGCCACCCAGGTGCCCCCAGACTGGAATTTCTGTGAGAAGTTGGAAACCGCTGTGTTGTCAGAACCAGAAACGGAGAACGCAGACTTGGGGCTTGAAGGTAGTGAGCGTATCACAAAGATTTTGGTAGCATGCAGGGCTAGAGGGCCGGTCTTCACGTCCAAGAGGGGCTGTCTAGTTTGGGGTTTGTGGAGTTGGGCCCCTCGGCATCATACAGCAGACTGGGGCAGACTTACTGCGAGCTTCTGGTAACAAGGCTCGGGAAGCTTCCATCCTCAGGGGAGGGAGAGAAGGAATTTCCCCATCCCACCCCGCCCCGGGCTTTCCACGTGGGGGGTCAGGTGTGTCTTTTGAAAGGAGACTGGAAGAGGCCCAGAGTAAGCATTAACCCCCCTTGCAGCGTGCAGGTTCTGACTTGTGACCGTGAACTCCTCGGACTATCGACTCACACGGACTCCACCAGACAGAAGCGAATTTGGATGGGACCACTGAAAGTCAAACACATTCAGGAGCGGTTGCATGAATTTTCAAGGGAACTCGAATTGCTTCCCAACCTCAGGGCATCGCTTGGCTTTGTGCGGCTGTTGCCTCGGTCCTTTGGAAGATGAAGCGAAGGCTCTGGGAAGCCGGCGTGTGTTCTAGTCTCTGCAGAGGTGGGTTTTATCTTTGTATCGCATACCGCTGGGCATGAGAATAAGGAAACTTATCGTGCAGTTGTAGCTACCAATCGAGAAAAAGGTTTGACTGGGCACCTCATCAAGGAAGATATTTATTATACCTGCTGCTTCTAACCAGTTACCCCGGGTGCTTACCTAATCCTCTCGTAATGCTTTCTGTCCTCAGCTTTTAATTTTTTTTTCCTTTTGCAGGCTTACGCCGGATCCCTCGTGTTAGTAGAATGTTTTTTTGTGTGTTTACTTCTGAAGGATTCGTAAGTAGTGTGTGAAGTCAGAATACTAATGCCCCTTATTCTATTTTTACTCACACATAATTTTCTTTCGGGCCGAGCCTTTTGTATTTTGTTTTTTTCTCTCAAATTCTCAACTGCATCTGTTAATCTCTTTTGTGCGTGAATAGAACTCCAGTGGGAGATTTAGTTAGTTATCAACGTGAGAAGGAGGAAAGCTTTTAAAGTTTCCGTACAGCCTCATGGCGACGAGGAGTCCCAGCAAACTGGCCAAAAATCCTAAGGAATCTTGTGGGCCGTGTATTGTTTTTAGGACACCGACTTCAGGTGAAAATAGACTTGATCATTTTAATTCGCTGCCTTCCAACTACAGTAGGGAGATTTCATTGTGACCCAAAAATGATTGTAGGTGGACTATACCATCGTGCATTTGGGCGCTTAAATTGTCATCCCCATGCCTTTTTGCATCACTAGGGTTATATTCTTTTTAATTATTCTCCCAAACTGGTTCATCCATTATTTACTCTTTATTGAAGAAGCACAGTAGGAAGTGAGGGTAATTTTTATCAGCATTCATTCTTTTATTCAACCAACTTTTCCAAGGGTCATTTTTTTTCTCCTTCTGGACCTTTGGTTGCTCTTCATGTTAACTTTAAACACTACCCAACCGAAACGTAGGATTTTCCAGGCTGAGAACCCATAATTCAGGGCCAGTTGTACACATCTCCTAGTCAGGAGACAACTCTGCGAGAGATGAATGGTCGAGCAGAAGGACAATTACCACTGAACAAAGGAAAGGGGGAACGAAAGAGTCACTATTACGGCAGCATTAGATATATTAAATGAGGCAGGCTGTCCTACAAGCATAGATCTTCCATGGCATTTCTCTTTGATGATTTATGATATGGTTACATTGAATGTCCTTGTGGCCTCATATGCAGCAGACATTACTTTGATTTTCTTTCTTTTTTTTTTTTTCAAGCTTCATTTCATTCCACAGAGCACAATCAAAGAAAGCCAGAGAGGTTCTTGTTCAATGCACTGTACTCCATTTAAGCGAGGTCCCTTCTGGTTGTAAGAGAAAAGGGAATTTGGATTGGCAAATTTTATCTGGTAGAGCAATGATAAACATCATGAGACTGTTCCCACCTTTACTGGAATACTACCCCTCAGCTCCCAATATCATGTGATATTTTGTCTTTCGTGTACTTTTTCCCAATGATAAAAATCAGAGTTTATATGTTGAAGTAATTTTCAGTTTCTTTATGTCTTCAACTGAGCCAGATATTTTTCAAAGACATCACTCTATCATTTAAATTCCAGTATCCCTAAGAGATAGATATAATCACTAAATCCATTGCAGAAATTTGCACACATCACATACTTAGGAACTGGCAGGATCGGAATTCAAGCCAGAGCAGTCAGGATTAAAACTCAAAAGCCATGTAATTTCCATTACATGATCCTAAAATCTTGCTGAGTTTCCTTATATAATACACATCATTACTAAAAAGAAGATATCTTTCATGCCAGTAACTTATCCTGGGCACTCTCCCTCTAAAAACTCAAACCCAAATTAGATTAAATCTTTTTCTCTTTGGCCCTTAAGCTCATTCTTTTCCCAACTGAAGGGTTATAGCCAAAGCATCAGGATAAAGGAGGTCATTTTAGGACAAAAAGGAAGGGACTGTGTTTATTTTAACTGATGTAGAAACATTTCATGTTCAATTATAAGTCACTATTTAAGCCAAAGAAAAAAATAGTTATTGTTTTGATGGCCTACTGTGACATTATGAAAGAAATCATCAAATCTCTTGACTCACAAGGAAAATGGCATGCTTTCACCAGATGGATGGTAGCAGCATATAATCAGAATTCTGAGATCAGATTTTGCCCCGTGTTGGAATGAAATTACGGGTCTGAGTCACGATTGTTTTTAGTTTCTTTCTTCTTTCGACTTCAAAGATTCTAGTCAGTGGTTTAACATCTAAAGTTTATGAGTTTCTTTTTCATTGAACAAAAGAGAACATTTTAATTTGTTTATTGACTCAGCACTAACCACTTGAATTAGTGTTATATTTAATACTATAGTTGGGTTTTTCTCATGACTTAGGTTGGATTCTTCTAGAAGCGGGCCGGAGGCGAGCATTTGAGAAGAAATAGTTTACATGGGAGGTGATCCCAGAAAACACCGGTAGGGAAGTGGAGAAGTGAGACAGGGAAGGAAATAAAGCTAATAAAGGGTATATTTATGAAGCCAGTTACTACAGTGAGTAATTGTAGCCAGGTGCTACGTTACAAACCATTTGTTACCAGTCAACAATAAGTCCAGAAGTTAAGATGAAACATTGACAAACTCCTCTAACAAGTTGACGTTGTCGTGATATACACATTAACTTTCATTGTATCTTACAAAACGATTGGTCAGAAATGAACAAACAAAACCTAGTACCTCACAACTTATGGGTTGGGAAACACGGTAGAGAGCAGAGGCTGTGGGGTGAACACCCCATGGCGAGTGAGCTGTGGTATTTGTACACCCAGGGAAGCCAATATTTGAGTGGTGCTCCTGGAGGCTTTTTATGACTCACCTCTCCCAGCCTGCTGTGTGTGCGCGGAGTAGGTGTTGAAATGCAGGTGTTGGCATTTGCAGATTGAAGAGGGCACCGACATTGGCTACTTTGTTTGTTTGTTTTATTTTTTTACTGAGAACAATTAGTAAGTTATTCTAGAAGTAATCACATGGCTAGTACATGGAAGGTGAAATGGATCTGCAAGGCTAATATTTGTTGGGCATCCTTGAAAAGCATTCTTACTTCCTCCCTGATCTCGGCATTTTCTTACCACTTTGTGAGAAGACTCACACATTATTGATACGGTTAGGACATAACATCTTACTCCCTTCCCTACCAGGCATTTAAACCCTGTTTTGGGGCATCATTTGGAATTTTAAGAGCAAGCCCCAGGGGTTTCTGCTTCCAGTATGATGACAGAAGGTTCCTTCCTGACGGGGAGAACAACAATCCCACAAATGAATAACTATAGATGTGGGCAAAATACAACAATAAAAAAGGCTCTAGAAAAAGAAAAAAAAGGCAGGTGGATTTTGGAGAGGAGTTAAAACTTGGTAAAAGGCATGGGTGAAAATTTCTGGTTTTACAGACTTAGCCTGCAGGCAAGCTGGAGCTGTGACTTGGTTCAGGAAAGGTAAGGTGAGACTGTTTCTAGTCTGAGTATAACCCAGTCTGCCCATGAAAACAAAATGATCAACGTTATTCAGAAAAATATTACAAAACCCGGAGACTCCATAATATCACATCCATCATGTATAGGATATGACTCAAAATGACTCAACAACAACAAACAAACCAACCAACAAACCAAGGAAATGTTACACATAAAGGGTAATTTACAGATACAAACCAAAAGATACCCCAGATGTTGGATTTGTCAGGAAAGACTTTAAGTGAACTCTTGTAATTATGTCCAATGAGGCAAAGGAAAATATTCTCCTAATAAATGAAAAGACAAAAATTCTCAGCACAGAAATAGAAACTATAAAAAGAACCAAATGGAAATACTAGAACTGAAAGAATAGAGTATCTGAGATGTTTTGTTTTGTTTTTTAAAGACCAGACTTAATTGACTGAATGGAGATAAGAAAGAAGCAGTGAACTTGAACACATACAAATAGAAATTTATGTTTCCCCCAAATTCCCAAATTTGGTAAAAGACAAAATTTACACATTCAAGAAGTTCAACAAACCCTAAATAGAATATATACATGAAAAATAATATCTATTTGCATCATAGTAAATGGATTTTAAAAACAAAAAGAAAGAGAAAATCTTTAAAAAGGCCATAGTGAAAATGATACATTCTATAGAGAAGAACAACAGTTCTGATGACCTCAGACTTCTCATCAGAAAATACAAATACCAGAAGATAGTGGAATGATATCTTTAAAGTACTGAAAAGAAGCAAAACAAAATAAAACAACGCAAAATGTGGTAATCCAGAACTCAATATCCGACAACAAGCGATTTTTCAATAAGGAAAGGAAAATAAAAATACTTTCGGATTAAAGAACCCTAAGGCAATTCCTTGCCAACAGAACTCCCATACAAGAAATGTTCACAGAATTTCTTTAGTTTGAAGGGAAATGATATAAGAAGAAAACACCGATCTTTGGAAAAGAATAAAGAGTATCCGATGGCAATGTCTTAGTAAACGTAAAATATTATTTATTGATTTAATTGATTTTATTTTCTTTTTAGTGTTTGAGTTTTTATTTATTCATTTTGAGAAAGAGAGAGCACGCATGCAGGGGAGGGGCAGAGAGAAAGGGTTAGAGAGAGAACCCAAGCAGGCTTCATGTTGTCAGCGTAGAGCCTGACATGGGGCTCGATCTCATGAACAGTGAGATCGTGACCTGAGCCTAAATCAAGAGTTGGATGCTCAACTGACTGAGCCACCCAGGTACCCCTTGATTTAATTTTTTTTAAATAAATAGGACTCTTTAAGTATTTAAAACAAAATATCACAACATGGTTGGTGATTTTAAAAATGTATTTAAATATTATCTATACAACTTCTATGGTGCTAAGGTTTCCAGAATGAACGACCTATATGATTTCAAGGGATCTGTGTTTCACGTGAAATGGTACAATATTAACTTTACTGTGGACTGTGACACGTTAAGGCCATATACTGTTATGCCCAGAGAAACCACCCCAAAAATGTAGAGTTACAATGCCAATAAGGTAAAATGGATTTTTCTAAATCATTCAAGTAATTCCATCGGTCAATGCCATTGAGGTCCGTCCATGTTATCTCAGTTGGGAGGATTTCCCTCTTTCTCCTGGTTTCCTTCTTTCTCAGAAACCAGCTACTAGTTGAAAGGAAAATACATGTTAACACTTTCTAAAAATGGAGAGCAATATAAAATGCCTTCGAAACCAAGGAATATTTGTTTATTAATAATTTGGGGGTGATCCCTCCATAACAAGAGAGTTGACTTTGTTTTGTTTTAGGTGTTTATCCAGAATCTTTGTTTTTTATTTATTTATTAAACATGTATTTATTTTTGAGAGACAGAGAGAGACAGAGCACGGGCAGGGGAGGGGGAGAGAGAGAGGGAGACACAGAATCCGAAGCCGGCTCCAGGCTCTGAGCCGTCAGCACAGGGCCCGATGCGGGGCTCGAACCCACAAACCGTGAGATCATGACCTGAGCCGAGATCAGATGCTTAAACGACTGAGCCACCCAGGCGCCCCTATATTTATCCAGAATCTCTGAAGTGTATCAAGCACGGTTCTCTGGTGACGCATCCCCTTAAGCAGAATTTATTCAAACATGAGGCTAAAGGCATTTCTCGTTTGTTACTTATACGTTTTTAGTTTTGCTTGAGGGGAATAGAGTTGAATAAATAGCTAATATTTTGAGCTGATAGAGTGGTTTGGGCAAAGCAGAGTTTTCCTGTCTTTACAGTCTCGATTTAAAAGCTTCTAAATATAAACCTTAACAATGCTCGTGGACATCAGCAGAAGCAAGATAAAGTGAGTGTCTTTATTTAGTAACAGAGGCCCCGTCGTTTGGGTTTGAGCAAGTGACTTTTTGATATACTCAAGTTTATTTTGGGATTTTAAATTCGATAGTAGATGCAAAGTTGAAACTGTGTGTGCAGTGCCGTGTGTATTTTTTACACAGTGGCAGCATATGGAAGCCCTTCTTACGATGGAAGATGTCCACGCGTGGACCTTGTTACAGCTCATCAGCTCTCAAAGGTATGAGAGCAGGTGGTAGGATTTCAGGTCTCAGTGACTCTGGGGGAGAGTTCAGATCAACATGGGGGTTTTCACCATTACAGTATGAATGAATGTTTCCCCACTGCCTTCCATGTTCTCCATCCCTAACACCTCTGCCCCAGGGACATTCGATCGTCCGTCCCTTACTCCTCCCTAGTGCTTCCGTGTGCCTGCTCTGGGCCTGTGGCAGAGAGGCGAATCCAGAAATGACTAGCAAAAGCAGCAGGAAGCAAGGGACGCAAGAGGTGAGCAGTAAATAAAAGCGATCTCTTTTCCTTTCGTAACACATGGGACTGGGGAAAGTGATGGCAGAATGGCTGTAACGGGGACACCGGGACCTTGTACCCGTACGCCGGTAATTCGTGAGATGGGATTAATCTGTCTCCTGCACGATTTTCTTCCACGCTTTCATCCTTCGACCTTTTTACCGACACTTGGGGTTCTCATACTGCTTCCTGGTTGTCCAGGTTTATTCACAAAACTTACGTCTCCTATGTCCCAGTCCCTTGAAAGCCTGACCTCTGGTGTTAGCTACGTTAACGAACGAAGCCTAGGAAAGAGTGTGTATAATCAATGTGCTATCCTGTTCAGGTAACGTGTCGCTCCGAAGAAGGGGTCAGTCTGCTCAAGGGCGGGCAGACCATTGAGGGCTTCCTCTGGAGGCCCTCTCGTGACCCCTGAACAGATCGGGCAGGCAGCCACTCATCCTGTCTACTTCTCGGTGTTAGTTTGAGGAGTATACAGCCCTTCTTCTCACCTCTGCTTCTTTTCTCCCCTCCCAGATAACACGACTAACCAGTAAGAGCGAGGGAAAGACGTGACGTGCCCAGGGTGCCCTCTCTGGAGTGGGATTGACAGCGGGCGGTGTGGTGGCAGAGGTGACCCACGAACCACCTGCAAAGCACAGGTCGAAACTTTGCAGAGCTAGTGCTGGTTTGTGGACTTGGCGAATTTCCCAGGGGTAAAATCTGAAACTGTGTCCCTCTGGGAAGGACAGGGAGAGACCACCGGAACAATGGGCAGACCAGTCTAGATTGGGAGGAGACGGTCTTAATAAGCAAGGGAATTTACATGGGAGGCTTGTCTCGGGAGGCAGCAGGATGAGTAGATCTCCACACCCGTCCCCTGGAATCTTCAGACTTTACACGGAGGCTTTAACAGGGTTCCATCACGTCCACGGTCCAGGTGGCCTCAACATCGCATTGCTCTCTCAAGGCTGAGTCCTTGGAACCGGCTCCCACTGTGGGAACAGCCAGCAGAACATACATCCCAAGGACAGCGGAGGGAGTGAAGAGCCCCCAGTTGCCTGGGTGAAGATCAAGGGTCACCTGGCGGCCGTGTCCTCTCAGTGACCTCCTCCAACAGCAGGTAGGGGCAGAGCTTGGAGTCAAGGTTAAAGCTGTAGATTGCAACCGAAAATCCTGACAGTAGCAGCACATCTCGTTTTTTTTTTTTTTTTTTTTAATATATTATTGTTTTTCTTCACAAAAAAGGAAAAGGGGTAAGGGGAGGGGAGAGGACGCCCAAAGAGAATGAGACTGGGGAGGGTTCTTGGAAAAACGGGAAAGGGGAATTAAAAAGGACCTCTTGGATGTTTAGATTTTTCAACGGAGCAGTAACAAGCATTCTTGTAGACAGCAAATCTTGGCAGCTAAATTTCAGGCTGGTAAATAATGTAGAATCTCAGCTGTGCCAAATAAAAACAACATACCCTCCAATTCTCACCAGTGGTACAGCCGAGGGCAGGTGAAGACCTCTGTCATCTTGCCTATGTGTGTGAGAGGTAGCAAATGCATCCCGTACAGGGCCCGGGTCCTTAGGGCTTTGCAAGCACAGCCTCTCTGGTGTAAACAGGTTGGATCCTTTCTCCTTCTGTACTGAGCTAAAAATAAAACTACCTGACTTCCTCCGAGCACCCGTGGCTAGCTGCTTGCCATCTATCAGTGGGAAAGACTGGGTAGGAATAATGACTAGTGCTTCCTGTGTTTTGATCAAAATGGCCTGGGTGTAGGTTTTCAAGTTGAGTATTATACTGCCCTACAGAGAACTCGAAGCTTCTCTCCTCCCCTCCTAGCTGTCTTCTGTGTATTTCAAATCAAGAGAATAGAAGCACCAGGAATGGATTTATGGGGATGTGTGTCACTATGACTTCAAGATGCAGGTGATCTACTAAAGCCCTATGGTCACGCGGGAGGGGAAGAGACTGGTTGGTGCTAAAGAACCTCAGCAAGACTTGATCTCCCTTTCCCCAGGGGGAGTTAGAGCCCCTCCCCCTTAGCTATGCTGAGGAAGAAGCCAATGACTAACTGGGTTTTTTGATACGGATTCTATCTGTATCAGGTCAATACGTCCTCTGTCCAGGCATTGCTAAGACAGCAAAACCTACTGATGGCCTTTCACCTGATGACGTTGCTGGGAGAGCCAGCTTGGGAGATTCACCCAACTTGGTGAATCTGGTTTCCATCCATTGTTCCACCTTCCTCCCAGTGTCCTCACCAACTCTTCCCACTGGCCTGCGTACCAACTGCTCAGGCATGTCGGGCATCGTCCTGCCTCCATTTGCTCACCTCATCGCTCCTACCTGGACTGCCTCTTTCATTCTCTTTGTTTCTCTCTCTTTCTCTGTGTATGTCCTCTGCTTCTCTCTATTCTATTCACTTTTTAAGGTTCAGGTCAATCCTCCTTCTGTGTGAAGTCTTGTTTTCCCTGGCTTTCTAGACTTTGTGTCACAGAATGAGGTCCACGTTCTAACAGCATCAGCAGCCCGTGAGAGCTTGCTAGAAATGCAAATTCTCTGGCCCCACCCTAGCTCTACTGAATCAGTCTGCAGTTTAACAAGATCCCCAGATGGATCCCCAGATGATTCCTATGAATATTCCTTTTGAAAGGCATCGTCTTAAAGCACCCATTGCCGAGCTCATTTGTCATTGGGCAGCTGAGGTCCCAAATAGATCCTAAGCTCCTGACGGGAGTGACCCTTGGTTCTAGGTCTTTGTGTCCCCAGTGCCATGCTCACTGTCTGGTGGTTGATGGTCATACTGTCATTCAGTAAAGTGCATAGGCACTGTGCTTGCCTCAGGGATATTAATACAATCTGATCACATTCTTTCACATGTTTTACAATGTCTCCTCCTATCCAAGTTCTGCTGCCCTGGGATCTCCGCACCACGCACCAACTAAAATGGTGGGCTTTGGTGCTTTAGAAGAAAGATGGCTTCCTTTTTAGCTGGAAAATTGGAACATTTTCTGAGTGCATTGTCAAATGATCAATTAGAATTTCTAAGTTCCTTTATGCTCCCGTCAGCACATGAGGCCTAGCCAGCTTAATCATGGAACCCTGTCATAAGCTGTAAGGTGGAGAAAATTTCAGGTACGTTGTAAGGAAAAGGAACACTGCCGGGCCCTTCCAGTCTCAATGGATTGTGGGAAGAGGAAATTGGAAGTGGAGCAATGGGTCCCGGGGCAGGAAGTTACTTTAGGTAAATCAAGGGGAAGTCTAAGAGCAGAAAGGCTTTTATTTCACTTCCCACTTGTGACTATGGAATCATGAAAGACCACAGTGTCACTTTGCCCTGCAGGATCAGAGACCCAATGGGGACCTACCACTCCAGTGCGAAGGAGGCTTCCGCTAAGCGAGTGGAGGTGTCTGTGGGGAGGAAATGGACCTTGAGGTACATGCACAGTGGAGACTAAGAGGACATTCAGGGGCAGCAGGACCGAGGCATAAAAAAGCAACTAGAGATTTTAGTAGGCAAGAACTGACATGTCAGTCCCTGGTCATCAAAGACTAAGGTTCCTTTTAATCTTTTTGCCTCGCCACCCATTGGTTTCTTCCATATGGTCCAAGGTGGTGGTGCCAGCCTGAGTCATTATGTCTGCATTGCAGCCAGTGGGAAGAAGAATCGAGGGGGGGATTGTGTACCCCTAGTGATATACTCAAGTGAGGTAAGTGAGCAAGTTTTATAAAAGAACTGTTGACGAGAGCGTGAGCAGAACTAGGAGGAAAGGAACTAGTTACCTGGGACTATCAGTTGGGAGGGTCGCTCCCACCAGTAGGCTTGGAGGGACCGGAGAGGAAGGAACAGTTATCTGAATGTACACAGAGAGCTATAGCTGTCATGAAGGGTCATCATACAGGAGGCTTGGCTTTTAGTGAAGGAATACATCATGCCAACTTAAAGCCTGGCACAGAGAAGATTTTTTTTTCCAACGACTTTGAATCCAACTACTTTGAATGTAAATCCCTAGTTGGATATATCCTGGGAACAAAAAGAACTGTAAATATATCATCCATGCATTTGATGATCTTCGAGTTAGCAGTACCCACACCCTCTCCCCTTTCATCCTTGAGTCTCTTCTTGGTGTCTCCTGGACCGAGCCCAAACAGAAATCAGAGATCAAGGGAGCCCACTGATGTATTCTATAAAGTTCCATTTTCTTGGACAGAAAGTGTGATGGAGAAGGGTGTAGAATTGATTTGGAGGGATGAACAGAGAACACCTAGTGTATTCCCTCTCATTTCCATATAATGCTTAGGTTTACCTGTCACTGGCTTGAATTAAGTCCTATGACACATGGAGACTATGGATTTTTATCTGACTGGCTCTAATGACCGCTAAATGTTAGGGTTCTCGTTATCAAGGACGGTCAGAACAGATTTGGAGAAGCAAGGATCAGTTCCTGAAATGTAGATTATTTCCTAATATGGAACTATCACGGTGCATCTAACTGTGGTTTTTAAAGAAGTTGACATCTTTAAACAGTGATGAATATTGTTCTGTTGCTAAAATCATGTGTGCTTTCCATTAGCTACTAAAGTATCCTGCCTTTGGATGTAACTAGTACCTTTTATCTTTTTCTTTTTTTCTTTCCTTGTTTTTTAGAGAGAGACAGCAAGAGTGTGCAAGTGGAGAGGGACAGAGAGAGAGAGAGAGAGAGAGAGAATGAATCTTAAGCAGGCTCCATGCTCAGCACGAGGTCATGACCTGAGCTGAAATCAAGAAGCCAACTCTCAACGGACTCAGCCACCCAGGCACCCCACTAGTATCTTCCTTTAAGGGAGGAGAAAAAGAATAAGAAACCATTCCCAACAGAATGGGAAATATTCTTTGGTGTACCTGAAAAAGACCTCCCTCCATCTGGCCCCTTGGTCAGGAGCAGTACTTTTCAATGAGCCAATGAGTTTGATGTCCCTGCTCCCATCCATCATCTTTATTCAGCTGGGATTTACAAATGGTGCCATGTATATGAAACAGAATCCCTCCCACACCCCATGAGTTCTCCGCCCTCTGTGCTGGCCCACATACCTATTCAGTGTTCTCCTTCTCTTTCTCACACCATGTAAATGTAGTCTGGCTCACGTCTTTTTCCTCTTGTACTGATACTCTCCATGCATGTTAATGTTTGTGACTTGAAAGTCAGGTTAACTTCCTACCTAAGGTAGGAAGGATCAGCAGGAAGCTTAAAGGAAGAAACTTCATGCTCTGTTGGTGGAGGTTTTTGTTTCTGAATTTGCCACCTGTGAGAAATCGGAACCAGTGTTCCAGAGCCCTCCACTTGGGGTCGTTGGTTTGGGGCACTTGACAATCATATGTGCTGTTGTGATGGAAATCCAGCTACTAAAATAGTTGTCCAAAGACCTTCCCTGAAGAAGGTTCGATCTAATGAGATCTTAACAAGCATGAGGAATGTATTCAGCCGTTCGATCAAATATTTCTCTGTGTCCTTTTTAAAGATACAGTTGTCAGATCGTCAGGCTTAACAATTAATATCCTGTTAAATTAAAACTGCCACAAACCAGAACATAAATCTTATCTTAAAAGGGCTTATGTATGCATATAGAAAAAAAGGAAATGAGAAAGAGATTTGTAATAGGGTAGAGTGACGTATTTAATATGCAGCCCAAAAGCTTAGTTCGCTGACAAAAAGTCAGATGCCTGAAACTTTTTATCCAAATTTGGCGTGGTTCACAGGAGACACAGAAAACCCAGATAACTTATCTTTAGACTCCCTGCTGTTTGGAGAAGAACAAAGTCAATAGCAAATGCCTCAGTGGTGAACGTGTGATGAAAATTGAGTTACGTGTCTACATAACGGCAGGTGTCTACACCTGCAATCGATCTGCGACACCACATCAAAGTCAGAAACAATAAACCTGCAAAGGTAAAAATAAATTGTTTGTCCTTTCTTATTTTCTCCCAGAAGACTCTATAATAAGCCATTATTTTCTTCAAGCCCTCTTCCCAATTTTTGTTGCTCGTATTTTCATAAATTAATAGAAGAAAGTATCAGCAGCATCTAAACTAATTTGGTCTTACGGTCGCACAGAAGATAAATAGTCAGCTAACACAAGGATGATGTGAAGGCCATTCCACCCCCCTTTTTGTATTCCCTGCTGAATCATTTGACAAGATGCCACCCAAGCAGCCGGTTTTAAAAGAATAGTATTAGTGTGGACACAGAAGCAAGAAGCTCAGTGATGACCGTTAGCCAAAGTGTGTCTGCCTCTCGCACAGTGAATACATCCATTCCTAACCGTTCCTAATTATATGTGACACGCTGATATGAGGTTTATAAATGGAAAAGGTGAATTTGACTGGCCTCCTTCTAATACCACACACGCAATCAATTATATAGAAGTGATTTTCAACAATACTCCTGGTTTTTTGCCAAGAATAGAAAAAGGAGGAATAGAAATAGAACAGGGGACAGGGCACAATGGGACAGCAAATGATAAAATGTCCTGAAACGCTAAAGGAAGGCACGTTGAAAATAAACTAACAGCCCCTGCAAGGTCATCAAGAGAGAATAGGGAAGACGGAGAAAAGCTATTTCTAATCTACTTGGGTCTACCTGACCGATAAAAAAATAAAACAAGAAACAAAAAACAAAACCCCACGAAACACAAACCCAATAATTACCTTAAAAACAAAGAAAATTGCAAAATAACACCAGATAACAGATTAAGGATCAGTGTCCTGACCACTATGTTATAGGGCATGTTAAATTTGTTTTTTTTTTTTAATGTTTATTTATTTTTGAGACAGAGAGAAACAGAGCACGAGTGGGGAAGTGCAGAGAGCGAGGGACACACAGAATCCAAAGCAGGTTCCAGGCTCTGAGCTGTCGGCACGAGCCCGCCGCGGGGCTTGAACCCCTGAACTGTGAGATCATGACTTGAGCCGAAGTCGGACGCTTAACCAACTGAGCTACCCAGGCACCCCGGGCATGTTAAATTTCTAAGCAAGTACCTGGCAGTGTTAGATGTGAGGGGAGTCCGGAGGCAGTTGTTTACTTACTCTCAGTAGATCCCACTCGACAGCATCTAAATGTGGTGATTTGAACACACCCTGGGTTTTATTTAATTTATTGTATTCAATCTGAGTGTCAGAAACTCCAACTCATCAATGCTTCAAATGCAATTGGACTCAGGGATGCTGAGTCACGCAAACTAAACTCACAGAGGCCATTCATTAGAAACATAATGACAATTTAATAATTAACAAGGAACAGCATAACTCTCATGGGGGGCAGATTGTCCATTTTCACCTGGAGGGCCCATTTTCTTCCGACCGAAAACGCATACAAAGAGGCAAATAAAATTCAAGAGCTGGTTTCATCAATATGGAAAGTTAACTATGGAACACAGAAGTTCAGTGTCACTGGAGATTGAGCGTCTAGGGCATCCATACTCGCAATAGGGATTAACTGCGAAAGTGGGTCTCTTCCTGGGAGGGCACTGAGTTTTGCTGGACATTAATTTTCTGACTTTTTTTTTCTTCTCGGACTCTCTTTTACTTGTATATTATCTTTGATGACTTCCTCCTCTGTCTTCTAATTGGATATATTCTTTCTGTAGATATAATAATGTCAGTTAGGTATTATTGTTGTTGCCATTATTATAAGTTTGTTCTTTAGACTATTTCCATTTCTTGAAAGCACTCTAAAGCAACTCACTGCTCGAAGTGTGGTTTAAGGACCCGTAGCATTGGTGGCAATTGGAAGCTTGTTGGAAATGCAGAATCTTGGGCCCCACCCAGACCTACTGAATCAGACTGTGCGTTTTAATAAGCTCTTCACGGCCATCGGTGCACATTAAAGCTTAGGATGCGGGGTGCCTGGGGGGCTCAGTCAGGTAAGCATCCGACTTCGGCTCAGGTCATGATCTCACAGTTTGTGAGTTGGAGTCCCGCATCGGGCTCTGTGCTGACAGCTCAGAGCCTGGAGCCTGCTTCCCATTCTGTGTCTCCCTCTCTCTGTGCCCCTGCCCCATTTGCACTGTGTCTCTCTCTCAAAACTAAATAAGCATTTAAAAAAAAAAAAGGATGCCCTTCCCTCTTTCTTGCCCTCCCTCCTTCCATCTCTCTTTCTACTTTTGCCTTTATAGTTGGGTTTAACTTAATATTGAAGTTGATCTCAGGTATAATCTCTAGGCTGGCCCGCTATGTTTTGAATTTATATCCTAGGTCTCAGAAGAATATCCTCATTTCCAATTTTGGAGACTTTTTCAACTGCTGCGTCCAGAGAAACATACTCTCTGAAAACTGGGGTTGAAATTGTATCCCACAGCCCCGGCAGCGCACCAAAGCCAAGCAGACATAGCTGAGACATACCCGAGACATAGCTCCGTAACTGAATGAATAAACCGAAGTTTCAGCCACCTTTGGGTTAGTCAGGATTCCATAAGTTGGAAGTTACAGAAAAGCAACTAAAAAGGTTTAGACCAACAGGAGAATTGTTGGCTCTCATAACGGCAGGGATTGGAGTTTATGTCATTGATGATCCAGAGACCCAGGGTATCATGCCACCAGGCTCTTCCTCTCGTACCGGCTTTCTAGCTCCCTTTGCGGCTGGTTGCCAGCGCTTAGAAATTCAGCTCCTGGGGGTGCCTGGGTGGCTCAGTCGGTCGGGTGTCCGACTCCGGCTCAGGTCATGATCTCGCGGTCCGTGAGTTCGAGCCCCGCGTCAGGCTCTGGGCTGACAGCTCAGAGCCTGTTTCGGATTCTGTGTCTCCCTCTCTCTCTGCCCCTCCCCTGCTCATGCTCTGTCTCTCTCTGTCTCAAAAATAAATAAATGTTAAAAAAAAATTAAATTAAAAAAAAAGAAATTCAGCTCCTGGATAGCTTGCAGTCTGATTTGCTTGACAACACGAGATAATTTCTATTCCTATTACTTGAGAGACTGGGGTGCTAATATACGTTTGATCAAAATTAACCTACTAATTCGGTTACTGCTAGAGCTAACTGCGGAAAGCTGAGGAAGGCAATGATTAAGGAGACTGGTGCGGAAAAGACACAGAGGAAAGAGGTGGGATTGATGGCTCTGAGCTCCATCCTCGTCCTCGATTCACCTCCAAGGACTGGAGGACCCACCCAGCACCATGCGCATGATTAGTGGTCACCCAGATAGACTGTCTCTGTTTCAATTAAATGTTATCATCTTTATCCTACTTCCGTTTATAATCCATTCATTATTTAGGTTTCTTTTTCCAGCAAGAGTCAAGTGCATATAGCTAATCTGGCCCCTGTAAATTGTTTACAGTATATTTAAGATTGAAAGCAAATGGTTTTCCATAACTTTATTCTAATCATATCACGGAACTTGCTGTATTGATGTTTGTGTGTAATTCCCATGACACAGTTTTTACATATGTATGAAAACAAGAACAAACCACTTTGAGGGAGAAGCTTGTCAAGTTTAATCTTGTTTCATATTTGGAGTGATGTCTCATTCAGGGACCATGAACTTGACAGTGCTATTTTTTTTTTATATGGAAAGATTCATAAGGAATGACATAATAAAAGCCCAAACTTCATGAATAAAATTAAAATCAGTCATCCTTGGAAGGCATTATTCAAACTGATTACTAATCAGAGAAAGTGTGGAAAATAGATCCCATGGTGGATAATGTTAATTTTTTTCTCTTTTCTCATCCCAGTCAAATACGGCTTACTCTTCAAAGTATTTGTCTAAAGATTAGGACAGAAGTTTACGCTCCGTGGTTGAGAGAAAACCATTGACCTGGGGAGGCATACCCTTCCTTCGTTTGCCAAAGTGATGCTGTGCTCAAACATCTTTGTCTTTGTCCTATAAACATAAATACAAATCCTTCAAGTCGGAGCTCAGAGGGGGGTGAAGAGTATGAACTTTCCATCATGAGGATGAGCAATAATCTTGGACCCCCCCTTGACCAAGGCAGATGCTGGGGAAGTTCCTCCATTTGAACAGCACCCTTCAGAAATGACTGGAACTCCCGGACATTCATAGGAACTGGCTACCCTGCCAAAATAATACTGAAGATTACTTCCTGGGTTTTTAAAATATGTATATCTATGTCTCAATAGATTGGGGGGAATAAAAAAAAGATAAGAAAACATAAAAATAAATGTATTAAGAGGAAAATAGCCTAAAAATCGACTTTCAAGTTGTAATAGTAATGAACACTGGGTAATAGAGCTAATTTTTTATTTCCTTCTTGCTCATATAATTTCTTTATTTTCTACAATAATTATTCCTATAATACAATATTTTCTTGTCATTTGAAAAGATAGATAAGAAGGAAATAGAATATAAGAATATATATAAATATATATATAAGAATATATATAAATATATATAAGAATATGTATAAATATATATAAGAATATATATAAATATATATAAGAATATACATATAAATATATATAAGAATATACATATAAATATATATAAGAATATATATAAATATATATAAGAATATATACAAATATATATATAAGAATATATATAAGAATATATATAAGCTGCCACGGTAGCTGCCTAGGTGGAATTTGAAACTGGCCTCAACATGCAGAGGGCAGGGAAGACTGAAGAAAGGGGAAGAGCACTTCAGACTGGTAGGTGGCAGGTTTAAAAAGCAAGAGAACTTACGCCTGAGGCTTGTCTTGGGTGGCCACAAGATGAGTAGATCTCCACATCTGCCCACCAAATTTTAAAATTCTATGTAGCAGCCTTAACTAGGTTCAGTCAAGTACACCACGCAGGTGGTCTCAACTCCACATTACTAACTTAAGGCTATGTGTTTGTAGAAACTTCTGGAAGTGGGGAAGCCAATTGGCACGGCTAGGCATGAAAAGATGAGGACCTAAGGGTGGGAAGAAAGAGCTAAGGGTACAAAATTTAGGGAGACACTCTCAGGGTCTCTTCTTTGGCTCCCATCCCCCCGTGTCCACCCCGTTGGATCAACCACTGCTCCTAGAGATGTTCATTTTCTCTGTAATCTCCAGTTTACAGACTCCTAAGTCAAAAGCAAGAGACCTTCGTTGGAATTTAGGTTTATTCAGTTATAGAGCTATGCCTTGGTTTACCTCTTGTATAACTGCTTGTCCCAACTACCCACTGGCTCAGTCCCCAGATGTCCTATTTCTCTATAATTCTGGTTCTCTTGCATCGCAGCTGAAAGTGGGAGGACTGACAGAGGAAACTTACTGTTTGCCATAGGATGCCCCCATTGTAAGCGGATTCTGCACTTTCTTTCAAGACTTGCTTTTTTGAAAACAGAGATACGTTGAAGGGACATTACCTACGGCCTCAAGGCTAACACTTTCAAAGCGGAGTTTCGGGATGGAGAAACACTCAGGCAACATCTTACTATTTTGCTTTCCCTTTGAGTCTTCCACTCCCATCCCGACAAAGCCAGAAGACCTGTATCACTTTGGAGATAGGATTAAGTACACGATTATTTCATGTTTTTGGATACCTACTTGGTTAGTGTCAAAGATCAAAACCTTTTCTCTCCAGCTAGCGTCTCTAGCACAATAACACATATTTTGACACTCAGAAGCTGAGTATGATCTCTTTATTTCTTCTTGTATTTCTGCTGTAACTCTACCCCGAACTGGGAGATTGGACAAAGAAGGGACGAGGTAGTGGAACCTGGCAACAGAAGAAGCATAGGTTAATGTTTAAATACAATCTGTGCCCCTCCCCCACAATATACGTACTCGTCACGCATTTCTGGATGCCCCTGGTCTTGCCTCGAACCCTTGCTTAGTCAAGAGGATGATGGTTGGACCTGATCAATGTATACACTTGCCCTCGGGAAGGTCTTGCCTGGCCAGATTGGTCTTTAGACTATCATAGTAGAGAACCTAGAAGAAAAGGAGAAAAGAGGAGAATGGGAAGAGGCACGTAAGAGGAAGATTTGGAGGTATTTGGGAAGAACCCCAAGTTGAGGAAAACAACTGCGGCGTGTGAGGGCAGTGTTAAGAGCAGGAAAAGGAATGGTGGCTTTAAATAAATATCGCTGGAAATTGTGAGTCTTTTTTTGGTGTTAAGAGGAACGCATAAAGGACATGAGGTGTTTCTAAATTGCTTTTGCTTACACGGACTGTGCTCTTTTAACCGCGACTTCACTCTGAGACTGAACCACATGACTCAGATCACGTAAGCATTCCTATCCCTCCTTGAAAAGATATCCCTGCCTCTCTCTCTTTCTCACTTCTTTTCTTCCCTCCTTCTGACTTCTCTCTTTCTTCCTCCCCAGTTCGTTAAGGGTTTGTGTTTTTCATGTAGTTTTTTATGGATTTATAGACTGCAGACTGGGACATTGTTCTACCCACACATTTTTAGACAACGGCGATGAAGGGAAAGGCATTATCTCAGCTACCTGGTGCTACATGTTGGGTTTTTGTGTGCTACCTGCCATCTACGGTGTGCTGTGTATTACAGTCCTAATGAATGTTGCTATGTTTTTCCCGATTCTGCCTCATTCTCTCCTCTGTGAACGCACGCACTCCAAGGGCCTTATCTGGTCCTGAACTTGGGTCCAGACCACGCCCAGGACCGGACAGCATCAGCAGCCCTTCTCCTTAGACTGCACGCTTGCATTACAGTTTGCCTTCATTTCCGAAGGCTGTCTTAAAAATCTCCCCACAAACCAGGTGGCTTAAAACAACAGAGCTTTATTCTTCCCCAGTTTTTGAGACTAGAAGCCCAAAATTAAGATGTCAGCAGGAACAGGCGCCCTCTGAAAGCTTTAGGAAAGAATCTAGTTTCTAGTCCTTTCCAGCAGTTCTAGGTGTTCCTTGTCACTCCAGCTTCTGCCTCCGTCGTCACGTGAGCTTCTTCCCTCTGTGTGCGTCCCCTCTTTATCTTTGTGTATCTGTTCTTATGAGGACACCAATGGTTGGATTTAGAGACATACTACACCATTTAATACAACTCAACAAACTCATCCTTTCCCTTTACCCACCGGCCCCAGGCCGGTCCAAGACTGCCACGTCCTCCAAGTCTGAGGCCAAGAGTGGACATGGAAGTTAGATTTGCCCACTGACCCTCTGGGTTGCTGCTATTTTTTTTTTAATTTTTTTTTAACGTTTTATTTATTTTTGAGACAGAGAGAGACAGAGCATGAACGGGGGAGGGGCAGAGAGAGAAGGAGACACAGAATCGGAAGCAGGCTCCAGGCTCCGAGCCATCAGCGCAGAGCCCGACGTGGGGCTTGAACTCACGGACTGCGAGATCGTGACCTGAGCTGAAGTCGGACGCTTAACCGACTGAGCCACCCAGGCGCCCCTGGGTTGCTGCTATTAAAATGCAGGGTGAGGCATTCAGCTTGTTCTGAAACTTCAGCTGTGCATTTTCCAGAAAGGCATTCACTGCATGGGCAGTGGGGACGTATTTTGGTGTGGGGCTGTGACAATTGGGTTTGGTTGCAATGATGGGGTTTAAAACTCACTGGGGGTATCCAGGTATTCAGACCGGGGACATCAACTCGAAGGCACAATCCCCTTTCCCCTTTGATAAACACTTCAGAGACCATGGGCAGATCTGTTTGACAACGGTTTAAACACTTCTGTCCTACCAGTAAAGGAAGAACCTGGTTCTTGAGACTCACTTTGACTCACGGGTACCTTTCAGTGTTTATGGCTGCCGTGTAATGCAAATTTATGGAACTAGACTGAACTCCAACTCAAAGCCAGAAGGAAAAAAAAAAAACAGCCAAAAGGAGGAAAAAGAAATTATCTTGGCTTTTGAATTGAAGGTGCAAGTAAAATCTGACTTTTTGAAATTAATTTACAAATCAAAACAGAAGGGCCGTGGCCTTAAGCATTTATTTTTCTATGATGATTCATGTCCTGTGTCTTCGAGTGTGGCCAGAGATGTGTCTGGTTACTGCCGTGAATGTCCTTAAGGTATCATTACAGCCTGGCTTGGAGCCCATATTGTTGATGTTTTGCGTTGACCGTTGCCTTGCAAAACCACTGGGAATATTGAAATGCGCAATATAATCTGGGTGGAGTGGGAACTAAGAGCAGTAATCTCATAGATTTAAGGCAGGGATGGCAAAATATAACGTCTCCTAACGGCCAAGCAGCTAACATAAATAAAAGAGGTGAGCGGGGGGAGGGCTTTGGTCCTGGAGAGCCCAGGCCCCTGCCGCGTGGGGCAGCTGCTGTTCATTTTCAGTGACTGTCACCCCATCAGAATGTGAGCCTCAGAACCAGCAGAGCCAGATATTAAAACTGCTTGAGGAAGACAAACCATATCAACTTTTATGTAAAATTCCTGTTTTTTTTTTTTTTTTTTATACATGGGTGACTGGTCAAAGTTTTTTAACTTTGCAAGCATCCAGCATCCACGGATTTTATTTTTAGAATTTTTAAAATGTATGTTTATTTTAGAGACAGAAAGCACGAGCAGGGGAGAGGGGCAAAGGGGGAGCATGGGGGGAATCTTCAGCAGGCTCTGTGCCCAGCCTGGAGCCAACGAGGGGCTCAATCCCACGAACGCGGGATTATGATCTGTGCCAAAATCAAGAGTTGGACGCTCAACCAACTGAGCCAGGTAAAATCAGGGATCCCTGATTTTGAATGTCCATGTCAAGATTGAAGAGGAAATACCTTTTCCTGGAGGGCAGAAAAGCAAACAACTTTCTGTCACTTGCCATTTTATTAACAAGTCTGTGTTTTAGACAAAGAGACTTGGTTGGTACTCACAACTCTGTCACTGACAACATCAAAACCTCGGAGAAAATCATTTTCACTCTTGCAGCCTCCGTCTTTTTATTATGTTGGACCAAATGACCTTTGAGTGTTTCCATTGTTTTCATTCACGCTGTGATTCTGTGATCAAGAACCTTGAAGGCGAACACGGTGTCCCTTCCCCCGATGCCTCACACAGGACCTGAAGGGTAATCAGCACTGAATACATACTGCTTGATGCAGGACTCAGTGTGTGAGTGAATGAGTCAGTGTTCTCTCCATTTTTAAGATGAGCAATCTGAGTCCCAGAGAGGACTGTGTCTAAAAGTTCTCACTGGTAATAAGGGCAGAGCCAAGAGAGGGAAACTTCATCATTCTGCCTATGAGAGAGTGGAAGGAAAAACACTGAACGCAGAACATGAAGGGTGTACCAAACGCGAACTCCTCTTAGATCATACTACCAGAAGTTCAGCTTGGTCCAACTCCTTGATCCTGGTCACTTTTTTCATAGTTGTTTATTTATGATTATTCAGATATAATATACATACCCCAAAATCACCCTGTGTGTAGTATGCCTTGGCAAATTTTGAGAACATAAAATCGTACAACCACAACCAAAATCGACATGTACGTCAAAATTATATTTGGTGCCCATAAAGTCCTTCAACTTATGTTCACTATTTTTCCGATACTTTCCTCTCCGTCTTTCATTTTGGATCATTTCTATTTCTGTATCTTTATTTTTTTTAATGCTTATTTATTTATTTATTTAGAGAGTGAGAGAGCGAGAGAGAGCACGAGCAGGGGAGGGGCAGAGAGTGAGGGAGACAGAGAATCCCTAGAGTCTCCAGGCTGTCGGTGAACAGCCTGATGTGGGGCTCGACCCCACAAACCATAAGATCATGACCTGAGTGGAAACCAAGAGCTGGACGCTCAACCGTCTGAGCCATGCAGGTGCCCTCTATCGCTGTATCTTTAAATTTGCTGACACCTGTATTTTCTTCTTTATTATCTAGTGTATTTTAATCCGATCCTGTGCGTCAGTCATCTCAAACTTTGGGTCTTTCACACTCAGGAGTTCAATTTGTATCTTTTACAAAGATCTTCTATAGTCTCCTTACCATGCTTACGTTTTCTCTACCTTCTAGAACGTGTAAGTTATAGTAACTGTTTTAATGTACTTGGTAGGGATTCTATCATCTGTGTTATTTATGGGTCAGTTTTGACGAGCCGATTTTTCTTCTCATCATGGGTCGCATTTTCCTGCTTCTTTGAATGACTGATAATTTTTGGTTGGATGCCAGATGTTTTTACTTTTACCTTCCTGGGTGCTGGATATTCTTGTATTTAAATGTTTATTTAGTTTTGAGAGAAAGAGAGGCAGAGTGTGAGTGGGGGAGGGACAGAGAGAGAAGGAAACACGGAATGTGGAGCAGGCTCCAGGCTCCGAGCTGTCAGCACAGAGCCCGATGTGGGGCTCGAACTCATGCACCATGAGATCATGACCTGAGCCGAAGTTGGACGCTCAACCGACTGAGCCACCCAGGCACCCCTGGATATTCTTAATTTAAAAACATACCCGTGAACTTTGTGTGAGGATCCAGATATGTTATTTGGAAATTACTGGATTTTTTGAGACTTGCTTTTTGGGAGATGGGGTACGACATACTTTATCGATGGTATATGACAAGGTAGGGCTCCCCAAGCCCCTCCCCTTCTCCAGGGGGTCTGGAATAGAAGCTTTGTAGAGGTCGGGAGATTCTCAGTGCAATGGGGATGAGCTGGGGCAAGGACTCCCCAGCAGCTGAGGGCTATTCTTTCCTTCTTTTTCTCCCTGGGGCTGGTGGTCCGAGGGGGCTCTTGTTCCTGGGAGGCCATGCGGACCGTAAGGTCTACCACCTGGTTGCAGTAGCCAAATTCACGGTCATCAGGAAATGAGCTTGACCAAGTGGCCATTGGGGGGCAATGCCAGCCCTAGCTTCAAAGGTATAAGAGTGGGTGTCACTGCTAAAGTCACGAGAGATAACCTTGTCTGCACTATAGCTCAGAATGCCCTGGAGGGGGCCCTCTGATGCCTCCTTTATCACCTTCTTAATGTCAACATGTTTGGCAGCTTTCTCCGGGTGGCAGGTCAGATCCACGACTGACATGTTAGGGGGTGAGGACGTGGAAGGCCGTGCCATTGGCTTCCTATTCAGCTCAGGGATGACCTTGCCTCCAGCCTTGGTTGGCAGTGACGATAGAAGCAGGAATGGTGTTCGGGGCAGCCCCTCAGTCATCAGGCGGAGCCTGCTTTTTAAGCTTTGTAGAATGGGACCAGCGGAGCTCTTATTATGGGGCAGATTTTGCCCCAGTACTAAGGTAATAGCTTCCTGAGTGTCCTACCCAACATCTAGTTGCCACAAGGTTTGTCCGCTCTGCTGGCAGGAACGAGAACTATCCCAGACCTGTGTGAGCTCCAGGGATGACTCTTCCTGCAAATTCTCTGGTAGTTTCTTCCCGGGCCTCACGCAGTTTCTTCACAGACATAAGCTGGTTAGCGCGCAGATGTATAGAGTTCATGTTCTCTGCTGTTCTCTGCTCTCTGGTACCCTGAGCTACAAACCTCAGCTGCCTGGGCCTTTAGAAACACAGTCTCCGTCTCTCCAACTCAGGGAGGCCTCCAGAACGTACATGGGCTTCCCTTCCCCACCCTGGGGCCCGGAAATTCCCTCCAAGCAGCAAGTTGAAGTAACAGCACAGCCCTCCTTCCTGATCTCCTCTCTCTCAGGAACTACTGCCCTACACTGTGTGTTGTCTACTGTCCGAACACCTTTTTCATAAGTTTTTCAGACTATTTATTTCTTAAGAGTTCTCTTATGAGTGTGTGTCGGCAGGGGGGTTGGGGGGGGGGGGGGAATATAAATCCCGTCCTCGTTATTCCATTGTGGCAGGAAGCAGACCATCGGTCTCTTTTTGATTTTCCCAGCCTCTTGTTTGGCCGCTCAAGAGGGGATTCTTCACATGTCTCTTCTTCCTTCCCTCCCTTAACAACGCCGGAGTCAGATTTCCTTCCTTGTCACGCTACCTCCAGTTCGTAAATAAATAGGCAATGGGAATAACTTTATTATTTTATTTCTGGTCAATAGCCATGGGTAATTCACTTTTTCCATTGATCTATGTTGCTTATAAATCCCTGCATCAGCTGCCACCTGTTTCGTATCGATTCCTGGCACGAAGGCACAGCCCTGCAAGCTGCCGCCCTCGGATACTGCTCACTCCCAGGGTTTGAACTTGCCTGTTGATTCCACCCACTGTCCCATCATCTCCAGGGGCTTTCTATTGCTCAAGGTCATTCAGATCCGTTCAAAAATTATCGCGGAGCACCCTCTAGTCCCGTGTTAGGCCCCGGCAGCACAGAGGTGAGCAAAGAAGCCATTGCTTCTGTCTTCATGAACTTGACCGCATAATAAAGGGAATAAACTGTCACCAAATATTCATACGTATGTCTGTAAGAATGCAACTCTAAAGGCTTGAAAATACTGGATAAAATTGTTCTGCAAATACTGTGGTAGTTGAGTAGCCAATAAAGAGAGAAAAAAAAATGAGGGACACCTGGCTGGCTCAGTCATTGGAGCATATGACTCTTGATCTTGAGGTCTTGAGTTTAGGCCCCACATTGGGTGTGGAGCCTATTTAAAACACACACACACACACACACACACACACAGAAAAAAATGACAGGCTTGATATAAAAATGATGGAATTGCCTGGAAAGAAGTTATCATGGGCATCAAAGTCCGCATCCCTACTGTCCTAGAAGCCGGGTGTCAACGGGCCACAAGTTAAAGGTGGACAAGAGGCACAGAGGGGCCCCAGGTCAGGAGCCCTACAGAGCGGGCCTACAGTGTGAACCAGCCAGGTGCCACCCTCCCACAAGGCTCCTTCAGTCTCACCCTGGGCTCCTCCCCGTGGAGCAGGAAAATGAAAACACGCTACCCTCAGATGCTTTACTACAACCTTCAGTCACCTGATGACGGTGTTCTCATCTGAATGTGACAAGAAAGATCCTCAGGCCAAGAATGTGATTTGGGGTATTGCCAACAGTTCGCAGAGAAAACAAATGCAAATGATTGTTTAACATAGGGCAGGATGATAAGCTTTGGTCCTAATATAGGTACACTGAGATCAAACTTAGCAGCTACCAAATCAGTAAAAATTACCGAAGCGCCTCCTTTTCCCCTGCTGGCAAGGCTGTGGAGAAACAAACATTTTCCTGTGTTGCTGATGGTCTTACAAAACGCTTTGACCCCACTGGAGGAGGATAGCTGATGAAATTACAGAGGCGCTTACGCTTGTTCACGTCAGTCCTATTTTGGGGAATCTATTCCAAAGATAGGCCAGAAGGCAAATATGAATTGATGTCAGCACATGACTGAAAGTTGCAGCTCAATTTGCAAGAGAAAAGAACAAAAAGCCATCCAAATGCTCATAGAGCACTAGATGAATTTGTAATATAGTACCAAGAAGTTAACTGAATCTCAAGCGATTTTTGCTATATATTTGTGAGAAACGTATCAGAAATATAAGAACTTGATTGACAGTAAAATGAGAGAAAAAGATATGTAAAGCAAAACCAAGCCGCAAGAAAGGGGGGGATAAAAACATTTGTTTTAGACAAAACGAGTTTGACAAACTCTTACAAGAGATACAGAAGGTCTCAGCATATTAATAAACGGCTAATTTCCCTGGGAAGATGGAATAAATCTAACTTTAAAAAAATGTTAATGCTAATTTATTTTTGAGAGAGAGAGAGAGAGAGAGAGAGAGAGAGATGGAGTGCGAGCCGGGGAGGGGCAGAGGGAGAGAGAGACACAGAATCTGAAGCAGGTTCCAGGCTCTGAGCTGTCAGCACAGAACCCAATTCAGGGCTTGAACCCACAAACTGCGAGATCATGACCTGAGCCAAAGTCAGACACTTAACCTACTGAGCCACCCAGGCACCCCGAACATGTCTAACTTTGTATACACCTCACAGCATAGCTTAGAAATACATAAACCATAAACCAAAATGTACGGCACCCAAGGAGAAATTGACCAATCTATCAGCATAGAATATTTTTAACAACATACTTGTAACTACTGGATCAAACAGAGAAAAATCATAAGGATCGTGGTCGAGACACCTACTTTCCTTCTAAAATGCAGGGTTATCTTTCTTCCTTTAAATAGGTACTTGGCCATCCAGAGGAACCCCCGTCTGCTTTGAGCCACTGTGATTTTGGATCTTTGATACAACCTCTACGTCCTAACGAATACAGATTTCGTCCCTGAAATGAACCTGCGTAAAACAGAATCTAGGTAACGTTTGCGGCAAAGGCACACTGCAGGCTCCCGAAAATGCGCTCTCTGCAGGCTGGAAACCTGCGGCCGGGGGCAAATCATTTGGTAAATCCGTCTCCTCGGATACTTGGTCAGGTTTTTCGCATGCTGACGCAGACTTCGCCCTCAATTTCTTTATTTTGAATGACTTCAAGGTAGCTGCCAATAAGCTGCAGCGGAGCACAGAGATCATTAATAAAACTCCAGAAGTGAAAAACCGCTTCGATTAGTGGTTTTCAATCTCGTTCACATCATGCGCCGTAATATAATATTTGTGTAGCCCATGGGCGCACGTGAATAGGCTCCTCGTAGCCAGTGGTGAACAGCCTGCGTTCTCCCCCCACCATTCCAAACAGAGGCTACGGGAACAGTATATTAGATATATTTGTAATCTATTCGTGCCTAAGCCGTATGCCCAGCACACTGCTTGAATAGCTCTGTTTTACATAAGATCTTTGGCTGCGGTCATTCATATCTGGGTTTGTTGACTTCTTAAGTCAATTTCCAAGCCCCCACATCTGGGGGCTTTTTTTTTGTCTAAATTTTTTTTAATGTTTCTATGTGTTTTTTCGAGAGAGAAAGATAGAGCGTGAGCAGGGGAGGGGCAGAGAGAGAGGGAGACACAGAATCCAAAGCAGGCTCCAGGCTCCGAGCTGTCAGCACAGAACCTGATATAGGGCTCGAACCCACCAACCGTGAGATCATGACCTGAGCTGACGTAGGAGGCTTAATCAACTGAGCCGCCCAGGAGCCCCGGGAACCGCCTTCTGATAACAAACCCAGGGGACAAAAGACAAAGGAAATCCTGCCACATGAATAATACAATAGCTTCTACAAGGGCCAAGCAAGACTCTTCCTTCACTGCCAGGACAGGACATCTCCACACGGCCTGCCTACTAGCCTTTAATTTTTCCTACGGGGGCATGCCTCGTGGGTCACTAGAGTTCCCTTTTCTTAACGAGGAGTTTTTATTGCCAATAGCCCATTCACTCTCCACCACCATGTAGGAGGTGGATGAGGGCAAGCATTTAAATAGCCCACTTCATGGTGGCTGGGTCTTCCAGAGGCCCACCTGATGAAGCAGACAGGAGTATCACCCAGTGATTCTACACTTCTGGATGAGATTTCGGGGATGGTTTTGTTGTCCTTGGGGAGAGAAGTTAGCATTACGCGTAGTGAGACATGTGCGTGTTCATATCTGGGTAGGCACACAGGCATCTATATTGGCCCAAGACTGCCTATGCTTGGACTGTTTGGGGAGAGGGAAGTACTTCTGTCTTGTTTAAGCCACAGACCTGTTGGGCCTTTTTCATATCTTTACTATTATAGGGATAGTGTAGATTTGAATAACATAACCAAAAAGCAATAGGAGACATATATAAGAAAAGTCTTAGCAGCTATTTTTAAAACTAAAAAACCAGTGCAAATATCCATCAAGAAAAGAATGGGGAAGTACAACGTAGTTTTTCAGGCAGTGGAATACAAAATAGTGAAGAACCCCGCCCTCCCCCACCCCAGGAATTAACTACATGAATCAATCATGCTACAAGCATGATATTGAGTGAAAGAAAATTACAGAAAAATGCGCGTAGAATGATTCCGTTTACGTAAAGTCTTAAATGAGGCAAAACAAAACCTTACCATTCAGGGGTACGTTCCCAGGTGCGTATCCGTTGTCGTGGCTGATGTTATATGTCAACTTGACTGGGCCAAACATAATTCTGGATGTGTCTGTGAGGGTGTTTTTGGTGGGGATTAACCTTGAAGTCAGTAGACTGAGTGAAGCAGATTTCTCTCTCCAATGTGGGTAGACCTCATCTAATCAGCCAAAGGCTTGGGTAGAACAGAAGGGCTGACTGCCCCTTGAGTAGGAGGGAATTGTTTCTGCCTGATGGCTTTTGAACTGGGTGTTTGCTTTTTTCCTGCCTTCAGACTCAAGCTGAAACATGGCGTCTCAAGCCTGCTGGCCTTCAGCTGTGCTGGTTCTCAGGCCTTCAGACTCAGACAGAACTATATCCCGGGGATCTTGTGACTTACCAGCATCCGAAATCCAGTGAGCCAATTTCTTATAATAACTTGTTTTCTATATTTACATATATCCTCTTGTTTCTGCGTCTCTCTGGAGAAGTCTGTAAATAAAGCAAGAACGATCAACAAAGAATTCAAGGCAATGGTCACATCTGTTGGGGACAGGGAGGAGGATCCATTCAGAAGAGGACACACGAGACTGTAACACTCATGACAATGTTCTATTGCTTCACCCTGGAGGGTGAACTTCATGAATGTTTACCTTATTATTAGCCTTTAAGGTGTACTTTTATTATGGGGTGCCTGGATGGCTCAGTCGGTTAAGCATCCGACTTCCGCTCAGGTCACTATCTCATAGTTCGTGGGTTCGAGGCCCACGTCAGGCTCTGTGCTGACAGCTCAGAGCCTGGAGCCTGCTTCAGATTCTGTGTCTCCCTCTCTCTCTGCCCCTCCTCCATGCATGCTCTGGCCCTCTCTCTCTCTCTCTCAATTCTTAAGAAGATGTACTTTTATTATATATTCTTTTTGTATGTATGATAGATTTCACAATGAAAAATTTTGTGTGTGTGAAAAATAACCACAGCTCTGAAAGTGCTTTGAAGGAGCGGCTAAAGCTTCCATGGGTGGTTGGGGGGGGGGGCGTGTCATTGATCATTCCTGTTAGGTCTTCTGCGTCTGTAACTGATATTTATTGCTGTCATCTATTGAGCACACGAAGGACTTCCAAATAAACACTTCTGTTCTTTCTTAACAAGCATTGACCGGGGAAAGGAGGGTGTCAGTTCCTCCTTGAAAGTGGAGCTGGCCAGGCAGCCCCCAAAGCTGAGTTTTCCGGCACCGCTCTCTGCCCCAGAGCACCTGTTGAGGTCACACGACACCCACAAAGAGGCAGGCCCTAGAAGCAGGCCCCTCCCCTAATTTGGTTCCAAGCTTCTTTGGTTAGTTCTACCAGAGTCGTCTCAAAAGACTTTTATCCCCTAAAAAAAAGATAAGTGGTCCAAAGAAAACTCACGGGAGATCACTGAATCAAGCATCAGGAAAAGTACACTGGGTTCAGTCAGTTTTGCCGAGCCAGTCACGACTCATTCATGGAAAAGTTTTAAAATCCCCAAATCATTTCTGGTGCTGGTGTGGAATGCGGGGCTGGATCCTGCAGTCAGCTGGCTCTAGGATTCTCTTATGGTAACTCGGAGGTGTGAAAACACCTGCCCTCCAGAGTGGAAGTTGGTAGGAAAAGTTTACACTTTTGTGGGGGGGGGGGGGCGCGGGGAATTCCTGGCGCAGCAAAATAAGCTATCTGTCGTTTATTAAGTGCCCGCTACGTGCCCAGAAGGATGCTCGGCATCCTTTCAGGCCATTTTCTGTCATTTTTACAAATAGTCTATGACGCAGGCTTTATCCTCCACATTTGACATGGGTAGGTCCAGTATCTTCCCTAGTTCTGAGAAAAACACTTCAAAAAATTTTTTTTGATGTTTATTTATATTTGAGTGAGAGAGAGAGAGACAGAGAGAGAGAGAGAGAGACAGAGAGCACACGGGGAATGGTTAGAGAGAGAGGGAGACAGCAGGCTCCAAGCTGGGAGCACAGAGCCCGACACGGGGCTCGAACTCATGAGCTGTGAGATCATGACCTGAGCCGAAGTCGGGCACTTAACTGACTGAGCCACCCAGGCGCCCCAAGAAAAACTCTTTATGTGAAGCCAAAAATACTGAAAGAGCTTCCAGCTCCTACCCATCTTGGATGGAGTACTCACAGACCTCTGCTGTGAGTCCTTTTACCAACCGGAGTCAAAAGTTACCGTCTGCTTATTCCTAAGTAACTTACCCAGCATCTTCATCCCACTTGAAGGGTTGGAATGCTCCCTCGTTCTTCACTACGTGCCTCAGCGTTGCCCTTTCCCACATCCCTTTTCTCTGTGCTTGGTCCTCCCCTGCTGGGTCCCATTTCTCCTTTGCCTTGGGGCCTGAGGCAGGCCCCTCGCCTGAGTTTCTGCTTGTCATTACCTTGGCCACCCAAGATGGCCGCTCCATCTTCCGGACGGAGCTTTCTGGCAGTCCTTGAATAGGGCCCTTGAAAGGATGGGTCTAGTGCCAAGGTTTTGGCTCCTTCTGTTCATCTCATTCTACGCGAACAGACTAGAATAGCCCTAAAGATAAAGTCCAAACTCCTCAAGGTGGCATGAGAGTCCATTTAGATATCGCTTCATTGTCTTGTTAAGTCTACTATAGAGGACTCCAAAGGATGAAAAGCTAAACTTCCTCTCCGTTCATCTTCCGGAAGGACAACCAAGCGTCTGTCCTTTGGACTGCTTACCTTAGTGAATAGTGGGGATGAGGGATTCCTTTGTTTCTCGAAATTCACCAAAAATACCTTTGAACACCTTGTTTGGAAGACATGGGTCTATGTAAGAGAGAATAGAACTAGGTACTTTGAGAAAAAGGAATTGTGACCCAATCCTAGAAAGAAATAATTCTTGGCTTCTGTGAAACCGGAGGTACAGGGGAGTTGTGGGTTTCATGAAAGGCAGGGACCAGAACTTTGCTTTTACCGATAGCTGTAGGGCATGGCAGGACCTCAGATGCACATGTGTTCTGGAATGTTAGGCCCTGAGCCCTGCATCTCGGGACCAGTGGAAAGTGTTCCTGTCTGTGCAGTGCTCGTCATGGATGGAGAGACACTGCCAGCCTTCACATGGAGAGAAACCCAAGCCAAAGGGCACTGAGAATAGTGACTGAGAGACACGAAAACATCAGAGGTCCCTCATCAACTTTGCTGGAGTACGAATACTCCAGAACTTACATGCAAGGGAGGAGAAAGGATTCCAGAAACGTGACGGAGAATAGATATCCCTCAATCCTTAGCAGAGAATAACTGAGCCGCTTTTTACAATTTAGACATATAGAGAAATGCTATTTTTTTCCTACATCTCTAGAGTCCTGGTGCTAACTTACCTCCCCAGTTTGCTTTATCCATTCATCAAATTATATTTTGCCTTACTCTCGTCCAGTTATACTTTTTCAATTTTTCACGCACCCCCTGAGTTTCCTTGACTCCAAACCTTTGCATTCATCATGACATCTACTTAAAACACCTCTACCTCCTTCTTCCCACCCCCAGCACGTGCAAGAGTGCATACACACACACACATACACACACACACGCCGGTCCAATACGCCCTCCCCCTTAGGTAAATACAGATGCGGCATGCGACCACGTGACCTGGAGGTTGATGGCATATCTGCCTGTTTTGGTTCATTTGTGTAGCTGACTGTGGATTTGCACTTGCTGAATCTGGTCACCGCTAAACACGGCATGGAAGACTTGTGCAGAAAAAAAAAATAAAATTTGTGTGTAGCCCTCATTTGGAAAGGAATGAAAGCGCTAGCAGAGTTAAAAGAATCTTACACAGAAATATGTTTCCAATCAAAGCTGAGAAATACCGCAAACCAAAAGACTGTCACTTGCCTTTTGTGATAAATCCGATGCACCAGCAAAGGCCTTGAATTGCTCATCTCTGGTTACAAATCCATCAAACAGTCCTCTCTGAGGAGCTATTTCAACCTTTTTTATATAGCGCTCATTATAAATTAATTCTCCCTGACAACTAACTAGGGAAATATTTTAATCTAGCTAGACAAAAATCATACTCTTCTAAGAAGCTTCTGTAACTTCCATGTCCTGTTACCAGAAATGATTTCATTAAGGTTCAGGAGTGATTTGCAAACTAATGCTGTTTTGATGTGTCTAATAGACAATACAGTTGCTGGGTTTATCTACTGAATTAGTTCCTCCTGGCGCAAATTACACGGGGAGTAATCCTGGGGAATGATAGTGAAATTGAACCTAGTTTCATGTTTTGATTACCTGTGTTATTATTACTTTCTCCCCTGAAAGACTTGAGACAACAATTAAATTTTTCTTGGGAATAGAATGAGAGCAAATATTATTCTGCTGTGCAAACATCGAAGTGTAAGATAACACGAGCGTTTCAGAGAAACCAAAGAGAGCTTGCGGGAGGTTTGTCTTCTTGTCAGAAGCCTATAGATGAGGTTTGCTGCATGAAAATCAAATAATACAGATTACGGTCGAGGGGCTATTGAGAGTAGAATTCTATGTCTGTGTTCTGCACGTAAAACATCAACAAATAATTCAGTGGTTGCCGAAGAGTTGTTTCCTTCGGCAGGGATTTTGCCAGCTTGTTTTGTAGCCATGCGATTCTCTTGCGCAAAGTGGTAAAGGTGATAAATGTCTATTTTGAATTAACTCCTGTTACAGTGAAGTGCCAGGTGGATCCAAGCTCTTTCAGTCATGACAATCCAAACGTATCTCACTCTTTTTATAAAAATCTGGGCAATCCCCTCTTGCAAAGCTACAACTGACAAGAAGTACATGAAAGATGGATGGGAATCATTGATTTCCGAAATGTCGCTGTCAGATTGCACGGGACGCTGCAGTCATTCAGTGACAGAGTTGTGCCCCCCCCCCGCCCCCCGCCCCCCGCCTCTGCTCTGCGTTCCCAACATCAATTCCATTGGAGGCTGAGTCTTTGGAACTCACCCCAAAAAGGCAAGACATGGATGTTTATATCTTCCCGAAGCTATTTATGAAATAGGTTTGACCGTTATAAATAGAATCTAGACTTTCTTGACAATGCATTGAATCATAAAACGTTTGAGAGGACAGAACCAAAAGATCATCTTTCCTTTACCAGATGGAAACTCTGGCCCCGGGATGTGATGTGACTCACCAGTTAGTCGCTAGAAAAGCCAGAATCGGAACTTAGTGTAATATATAGTTTACATTAGGTGCCCGATCAGTTTTAGTTGAATTTAATTGAATTGGAATATATTCTTTGGGGTCCTAGCTCAGGTTACTTATCACCGTAGAGATGCTTCAGACAACCCAGGAAGTTATCTCTCAGAAGAAGAAGAGGTAACATTTCTTGAATTTATGCCATGTGCCAAGCATTATGCTAAGTGCTTTCCATGCAGATTTTATGCAGCTCCATCAGAAATATCTTTTATCCTGTTTTTCTTTTTCTTTTTCTTTTTCTTTTTTTTTGTTTACATGAAGGAGCCAAGGATCAGGAAGATTAAGTAACCTGGCCAAAGTTGCCAAGCTCGTGAAGAAAAGAACTGGGATTCCAGCTCGGGACAGTCTAACTCCAAAACTTGGGTTCGTTTTGGTTTTTTTTTTTTTTTTTTCTTTTTTTACCACTATGCTGTAACCAAGTGTTTTTATTAGCCAAGTTAAATAACTCAGTGTCCACAGAATGGCTCCAAGTAATTCCTGTCATGGAATACAGGTTTGATGATACTAAGAGAGTTGAACTGAAAAATGCATAGTCAGTAGTCAAATTTGACTTCCAAGTCTAGCAACTTGGCAAACCAAGGCAATTCAGTCACTCTCATGCAACCGCTAGTTGGAGAGCTGTGTGAATTTATTTTTAATGTGGTATCCCTCAGGCATTTGGGAAATCACATATACACGGGCCTATGCACGCACACATACACATCCATATGTGAAATTATGACGGAGATAGAACCCGCTGAAAAATAACAAGACGCTCAAAAATCAACAAGGATGAAAGAGAGTCAAACTAGAATTTCTAGCAATGCAAAATGTAGTGATTTCAGTGAAAGCCCCAATCAACGGGCTCGTTAACAGATTAGACCTGGCTGAAGAGAGATCTGAGCAATCTTCTAGACAGTCGCTCAGAGACCTGAAGAGTTGGAAGGAATGGAAGACGTTCAAAGCACCTTGGGGTATGTGGGGAGAAGGTTCGACATTATCTCACAGGGGTTAAGAAGGAGAGAACAGAGAGAATACATCTTGGCAATACTCAATGGAGTATTCAATAATCAGTGATTGAAGACATTTCTAGAAAAGATTAAAGGCATATATTTTCAGGTGGAATGCCTACGAGTCCCGAGGAGTCTAAATGAATATAAATTCACCCCGTTTAAAGGAAAGCTGTGGCTGAAGTTGGTGCCAGCTATGCAAATCAATTTCTTTTTCTTGTTTGTTTTTTATAAGACAATAAATGAAAGGCTCAAATATCCAAGAAGAGTCATTAGGGAATTTTTTTTTTTCTCAACAAGTCCATTTATCTTCTCCTCAAAATAACAATTAATCATCAGATGTTACTTTCATTGTTTCCAAATGTTACTTCAATCGTTTCATAATCCTCTCCTATAGGGATTTGTACCTTTCATTGTTTCCTCCATCCATCCCTGCAGAACTGAAATATACCCTCTTCCACAACTGGCATTTTAGGAGTAACAAACCAAAAGAGATATGTCTGTAGTAAATCTCTGTGGACACAATCTAGCTAGTGTTTCCCTCAGCAAGACTACACATATCCTAGAAAACCTGACAGATTCAAAACCAGTCACAGGTTGTATAACTTCTAAATGAGTCAGGTGGAAATGGGAGGGAAAAGAACTCAAGTCGACAGGAAAAAAAGGAAAGAAATCGAAGGAAAAAAAACGTTAGTCAAAGAAATTGTAAGATAATGTGGAAGACATAAACCAAATATACCATTATTCACAGTAAATGCCAAGGAGCTAAACTTGTCGGTTCGAAGACCGTCTCAGTTTGCATTTAAAAAGTACTGTTGTTTTCTATTTCGAGAAGACATTGTGGAGGCCTAAGATGACAAAATGTGGAGGGACATACACGAGAAAATATAAGCCCATGTTTTCATAGGGAGTGATGGTGTACACCTTCAGATGGATCACAGCCTGAGGGCAAGGACCACGTGGACCCCAGCTAAGGCAGAATAGATGGCAGAGTTGTCTCGCAGACTTTTCTAGAATATCAATACTTCATAATTCATGTACAAGTGAGAAAAGGATAACTTTATTATTTTTCCAACGTATTTTCTTGACTTGGAGGCTTAGCTCATTATTTTTCATCTTCAAGTTTTGTGTTTTCATACACACACACACACACACACACACATATAGATATGCTTTCAAGTTTCCAAGTTTCCCTCTGAGTACCGCCACATCCATGAATATTAATATGTAGCATTTTCGTGATCAATTACTTCTTTTTAAAAATTTTTAACATTTTATTTAATTTTGAGAAAGAGAGAGACAGAGTGCAAGCGGGGGAGGGTCAGAGAGAGAGGGAGACACGGAATCTGAAGCGGGCTCCCAGGCTCTGAGCTGTCAGCACGGAGCCCGACGCGGGGCTCGAACTCACAAACTGTGAGATCATGACCTGAGCCAAAGCCGGATGCTTAACCGATTGAGCCACCCAGGTACCCCCTTGTCATTTACTTCTAAACATTCTAATTTCCACTATGATTTTTTTCTTCTGAGAAGTGAAAATTTCAATTTCGGCCAATATCTGGGTGTGGCTCTCTTCTCATTTTTAAATTACGTTTTATATTGAAGTATAAATGACATATAGTGACAAACGAGGCATTGTCCCTGTTCCATGAAATGTATCTCTGCAGAAAGGGATTCTAATCTATTTTTGACTCTAGTTAGTATTCTCATTATCGTGATTCTAAATTCTGGTTCAGACATCTTGCTTGTATCTGTGTTGGTTAAACCCCCGGCTGTCATTTCTTCGTGCTCCTTCTTTTGGGGTGAATTCCTTCGTTTTGTCATTTTGAAAGGAGAATGAAATGTATATTCTAGTGGGGCAAACTAGGTAACATACAAGTTATAAAAATAAACAAGGCAATTTCAGATCATAATACATCTATAAAGCAGAGATGAGAGATTATATATATATGTATACACACACAATATATATGTGTGTGTGTGTGTGTATATATATATAAACATGTAAAAGGACATGGAAAGATGTGCAGTTAAGGAACCTAGCTATTGTTATTATGTATCCCAAAATTATTTGCCCAGTTGTCTGTGTTAGTGTTGCACCAATTACGGTGACACTATTGATTCCCTGGCCATATCCCCTCAAAACTCAAACATTCCAGCAGCAGCCCATAACTACAGGCAGCTGAGAGATTTGGTCTTGATCCACCGGTGAAAGAAGGCTGGCAGTGCTAGGGGTTAAGGCCCGTGGGAGCAGCCTTGCATCGCTGATGAATGAGGGAAAGTCAAGACCCCAGCTTCCTAGTTTCTGGGGTGAGACACTGCGTGGAAAGTATGTTCCTTAGTATCTCTCGGAGTGCCCCAGGGGGTCCAAGCCCCAGTTGCATATAGTGGAAACTTGCTTTTTTACACATATGTTCTTGGGGAGGCTGGGTGGCTTGGTCACTTAAGCATCCGATTCTTGATTTCAGCTCAGGTTATCTCGTGGTTCATGAGTTCGAGCCCCGAGTCCAGCTCTGCACTGACAATGTGGAGCCTGCTTGGGATTATCTCTCTCCCTCTCTCTCTGCCCTGCCTCCCCTCTCCCCCAATAAATAAATAAATAAACTTTAAAAACACACATACATGTTCTTAACTTTCTTCCCTTTCCCGTCTCATTTCCCCCATTGTTTAATGATGCTCCTAAGTCTTCAACCGGAAACACCGATTAACAGCTTGAAAGAGTCTAGGGCTCTGAAAGGAACAGAGTTTGTGAATAGGCTTTCTAAAGTGCTGGGCTACTGTCATAGGTTCATGAGCTACTTTACTTTTACCAGAGATTAGAGGAATCTATTCATATTCACAAAATAAAGAAGGATAGGCAAGGCAAGAAACATATTTTATCCCAGCAGAGGCTTCATGGATCCTCATTTCACTTTTGGAAAACCTGATACATTTTTTAAAAATAAATTTCTGTTGTTTATAAACCATCCAGTCTATGGTATTTTGTTACAGGAGCCCAGACAGAAGGAGACCAGGATCCATGGGTATCTAAGAGGTTAGTGGCTAGAATTCAGAGTCCTAAGGGGCGCCTGGGTGGCTCAGCTGGTTAAGCATCCGCCTTCGGTTCAGGTCATGATCTTGCACCTTGTGACTTCGAGCCCCGTGTCAGGCTCTGTCCTGACAGCTCAGAGCCCGGATCCTCCTTCGGATTTTGTGTCTCCTCTCTCTGTCCCTCCCCCGCTCGTGCTCTGTTTCTCTCTCTTAAAAATAAATAAGCATTAAAAAAAAAAAAAGAATTCAGAGTCCTTCAATTTGAAGATTAGATAGATCTGGATCTAGGTGTATATATATATATATATATGCTCATATATGTATATATACGTGCATATATGTATGTATACATATGTATCCTTATTTTCCACAACCTCTAACCAAGATTTAACATTTCCTTCAATTGTGAATGTAGGGGCCAAACCACAGTAGAAACGGCAGCACCTGTGAATTATTACCTGTAAATATTGTTGACAATTCTTTGTATCACATTACATTGTTGTGCGTTGAACCATTATTTTCACTCATCACAACTTCCAAATTATGCTAGTTGTTACACCCCTTAAGAACTTTCTTTATCTAAGTTATATATGCATGTAATAAGTAATATACATATCTGTTTAAATATTTTCATAATTTTTTTTTAATATGTATTCGATGTCCTACGTTATGTTATGTATGCGTTTTCTGAGAAGGGATCCACAGGTATCACCAGGCCTCCCCGAAGTTCAAGGCATAGAAAAGAATAATAACACCTAATGGGCGCTAACTACCATTACCCATTTCCCAGATTGGGAGACTGAGGCACAGGAAGCCTAAGCAACTTGCCCAGAGCCAAAGAGCTTATCAGGAGCAGAGCTAGGACAGGAACCCTGGGAATCTGGCTCCAGAGTTTTCACACCCTTCACCAAAACGCTGTGGCTGCCTCTCTCAGATTTTATAAAACTCCCCTACTAGCTTAGGGAAGCACCATGGTCTCCGCAAAAGGACTCTCGGCCCCTCGCCCCTGCTTTGCAAAGCAGCCAGGTGTGTGCAATTGAACGCCTTCATTGGCTTCACCTGTGCCCTCCTGCTGATCCGGGCCCGTGCCTACATCTGAGCCCAACTCCGCCCTCTCTCTCCTCTGCTTTCCCGCCACGCTTCGCTTCTCTAACCTGAACTTCCCACCGTTTCCTTCCAGTCCTGGGACCTCCGCCTTCCTGCTGCCGCCTCGCAGAGGGCTTCCGTGATTCAGTATCAAAGTAAGTTCCCGCTGGTTTTCTTTCTATGTTTTGCACGCCCATCCTTGTCTCTTGTGGGTGTTGCAAGCATTTTCTCCCAGTTTGGGGCTTTTCTTTTCACCGTCTTTAATAGAATCATTTGGTGAGCAAAATGGTTAGTTTTAACGAGTCAAATTGATCAATCATTTCCTTCATATTTCGTGCTTTTTGTTTCTTACAAAATCGCTGCCTACCTCCAGGGTCACAAAGGTCCATTTTTGTATTTCTTCCTAAAGGTTCTCGCATTTTGCCATTCCCAGTTAACCCCTTGATCCGCTTGCAATCAACTTGGGTGAAAATTGCAGAGTAGGGATTTAGTTTCTTGTCTATATAAATCTGAAACGTTTCTAAAGAATTCTTTTGTTTCAGAATATTTTAATTCCAGGATATTGTATTTCCTAGCCATAAAGCATGGGGTGTTTAATAGCCAAAGAGAACCCTGACACTGTCTGGGAAGAGAGTCCTAGGTTGTGGTATAAAGGAATGAAGAAAGCACATTTCTATTTTATAGTGACATGAAGTATTTTCTAAAGAAGTTACAAGTGGCCAGATAAGTACTGCAATTGTAAACTCTTTACAAAGGAAATAGATGGGATATAGGACATTGGAAGCTATCTCTCTCTGCTTTGGATACTCTTCCTTCCTTTTTTTTTTTTTTTTTTAAGTTTATTTATTTTGAGAGGTGGGGGAGGGTGGGAAGAGAGAATCCCAAGCAGGCTCCGCTCTGTCAGCCTCGAGCCTGCAGCGGGGCTTGAACTCAGGAAGCGTGAGGTCATGACCTGAGCTGAAATCAAGAATCAGAGGCTTAACCAAGGGAGTCACGCGGGCACCCCAGCTTTGGCTACTGCTTCTTGAGGCAGCCCCACCTGGCATCATGTTCAACAACTTGCCATTTAAATTCCAGAAAAGTGGAACTTCTAGGAAACAAAAGATCCGGAGGAATGCGTGCGTCCGGCTGTGGGCATGTGTACCTGCCTTTGTGTGTTTATGTTGGATTTCTGTGTTCGCGTGTGTATGAGGGGAGAAAACAAACGGCAGCTTGGTCCTTCATCCGGAAAGATGTACCTTCCCTCCAGTCCCGCGCCATCAAGGGTGGCGGAGAGGAAGAATCCTAGTAACGATGCGTGCTGGGATTGTTGCTTTTATAAACTCCATTCGTTCAGCGGGTGACCCCAGTGACTCATGGCAGGTGCGGGGAAAAGAAGGGGAGATGGAAGGAAGCGGGCAGCTGGGAGAGATTCCTGCTGCGGGATCCGCAACGTGCAGTCTTAATAATTTGTGGGTAATTCTTGGCCCACAGCAAGACATGTTAGGGCCCAGACTGTGCACTCAGGAATCGTGATAGATGAATAAAAGTCACAGCTGAGCATCGAGAAAAATAACCGGCTCCTAAGAGTAACTGATGATAGCTGTAACCTCCCTGCTGAAGGATCAATAGCACAAGTATTTTTTCCCTTAATTGGCCTTTAATCTGAAAATGGCACAGTAAGACCTTACATTTCAAAAGAAACACCGAGGGGTGAGGGGAACATCCCCTTTTTAGACTTTTATAGAATGAAACAGGATGATTGCCACTCATTCTCTTATGAGGACTCCCTAGGTACTGTGACGGGGTCTAATTCTTAATAATGCTGTAGGACAGTAGGTAGTTAAGAGCTCAGAGCATGGAATCCTAATCCTGCACCCACAATTTTTATTACTTGTTCATCCTTTTTTTCTTAAATGCCTATTTATTTATTTTGAGAGAGAGCATGAGCAGGGAAGGGGCAGCCCTGGGGTAGAGAGAGAATCCCAAGCTGGCTCCGTGCTGTCAGCACGGAGCCTGACATGAGCTCGATCTCATGACCCTGAGCTCATGACCTGAGCCAAAATCAAGAATCAGATGCCTAACCAACTGAGCCACCCAGGTGTCCCTTGCTTCTTTATTCTTTTAAAGCTTTTTTTTTAATGTTTTATTTCATTTTATTTTATTTTAATTTTATTTTTTTGAGAGAGAGAGAGAGAGAGAGAGAGAGAGAGAGAGAGGATGGATCCAAAGCAGGCTCTGTGCTGATGGCAAAAGCCCCATGTGGGTCTCAAACTCACCGCCTGCGAGATCATGACCTGAGCCAAAGTCTGACGCTTAACTGACTGAGCCACCCAGGCGCCCCTTGTTTATTCTTAACAAGTGACTTTGTGCCTAAATTCTTTTACCTATAAAAATGGGGCGGGGGGGGGGGGGTAAAAATAGTATCTATCCCTTGGAATTCTTCTAAGGGTGATAGGAGTTAATACGTGTTAAATGTTTGATCAGAGCCTGATTAGTAATATTAGAGAATTGTTAAACGCCTCACTTTGAAATTTCCTTTAGCATCTATGTAACCTGAGAGCGCTTGCTGATACAGCAAACTGCCTTAAGAAAGAAAATGCTAACTAGTTTTATTTTCTCATTGCTCCTTCACCTCCAGCTAAGAGGCTTGACATTTTGTTTCTCTAAACTGTCCCCGGTGGGGGAGGAGGGGGGATGTGGTAGGTCGTGTGCTTGTTCTCAATTCTTTGATGTTTCTCCCGGTGGGTAGTTTCCTCCTCTACCCATCAAACTGGCCATGTGATGTGTTTTGGAGGATACATTGTGACCTATGCAACTTCCAAAGAAGGTTTAAGGGTCATTTCAAGGTGAGGTATTGTCCTTTTTCTCATGAAGCCAGTAAGGGGCAGCCCCAACCACCTGGATAAAGAAGATAGGCGGTAGAGCCATGTGCGACATGCAACTGACAAGAAACAGGGGCAAGAGATAAACTGCTATGTGACGAGCCCCCCCGGGAGAGTTTGTTAACTGCAGTATAACTTACCCCCTGAAACCGGGGAGCTGGGGAAGAGTGGGGTTTAGGTAGAAGCAGAAACTGACAATCTGGGGAAGACAGAAATTGTCCAAGACTGGAAAACGGTGTTTTCTCAGGCATCCACAGCGACTCCTACCCCTGCCATTGCTCTGCCTAAGATAGAAGATTGACCTGAGACAAACAAATAGCTTAATGCATTTAAGCAGGGAGGAAGGTTAGTCATAGGCGCTTCTAGCCTTCTCGGATTGAGCACCCCTCTTGAAGGGATCAACCCCATCGACTTGTCTGTGTAATCACATCATAAAGGCCGTCATGGGTCTAAAACTACTGGAGTCTCCCTGAAAGATCTAGACTGAGTAAGCCCCCCACTTGATGACTTTAGACTAATCTTAATGGAAACAAGATCAGGTATTGGATTTAGAAGAGGGAACTAACGTGGCATATCTTGCATGCGGTTGTGGTGGTCATGAGTTCACGCCTGCTCTGTTTGCTTGGTCCCAGAGACATCACTGCTGTTTTAGGAACTTCTTTGGAAAACCTTGAGTACTTTTTAAAACATTAGCAAATAAATTTCTTGCATTGCCATGTAAGAAATTCATCAGCATGGGACATGGCATAGTCCCCGTGGTGATGAGTTTCTACAGTGGCCATTTATTACTTCGGATTAATATATAATTATTATTTTATTGGCTCTTACTGTTATTTCCTCTGTTTTCTGGACAATTCTTTGAATTATTGACCTACGTCCACCCGACTTTCCCAGCCTTAGGGGCTTGCTTTTAAACTTCTGAATTGTCTTTTATCACCTGCCAGGTTCTTTTCCTATTAAAATAATCCCAAATTCATTTATTCTGTTGAAAGCATTAAACTATTTGCTGTATATAGGAAGATATTCCTGGTAAAATAGGATGTTAATAGCAGAGTGCCACAGCAGAATAATCACAGTGAAGAGAGCCAGTTCTCATCAGCACAGAAACGCACTATTATTTTTTTCCCCACCTTTTATTTCTCTGATCTTATTTTAAAATACTTTTTTGACCCTGCTTCTGCTGAAAGCCATTGTCCCATTTTGCAAACTTTCCTTTGCATCAAACTCCTTTAAAAATTCGTCTATTCTTACTTTCTCCCGTTCTCCAGCCTCTTGATCCTACTCCCCTCAGGCTTTTCCCTTGCACCTGACTCGACTCAAACAGCTCTTACCAGAAGTCCCTGACAGTCTCCGTGTTGTTTGATCTGCTAATGACCTCTCAGCCTCATCCGGTTTGACCAGCAGCAGTGGCTGACATCTGATCGCTCCTTTTATGTGGCTCCTTGGGCACACATTCCCTTGGTTCTCTTTGTCGGGTCCACAGCCATACCACACCCTGGACACTCCCGATCTCATCTGGTTTTCCTTGTGGGGGGTTCACCTTCTTCCTCCTCTCTTGCCCCCGGAAGGCTGCAGGCCTCTGCCCTTTGATCTCTCCTCTCCCTTTTGGGGGATCTCCTCCAGTTTGAGAATTTCCGATAACCTCTTTGTGCTGATGGCTCCAAAATATTGATCTGCAGCCTGGAATCTTCTTCTGCTTTAGACTATCTTTAACCGCTTTCTTTACATCTTCAATCAGAAGTCTTAACCTCAGATCTAAATTATCCAGAGTCAGAATTCAGGTCTTTACCCATAAAATTGCTGCACCTGTAATCTCTGCCCCCTCAGAAAATGGAAACGCCCTCCTATCAGTAGCCAAGAGCAAATATCTCCAAGTTTCCTTTGACTCCCTTCCACGTCATCCTGTATCCAGTCCCTCAGGACATTCTCATGGCTCTACCTTCAAAATAGATCAGGAATCCAACTGTTTCGCCTCACCATGGTGGTCCAGTCTACCATCGTCTTTGGCTTAGAAAATCACTATTGCTTTCTAACTGGCCTCCTTGCTTTCACATTCACCTGTTCCTACAGTCATTATCAACAAAGCGGCCAGAATGGTCCTGCTAACCTTAGAACAGGTGATCTCACTCTTCTGCTCAAAATTTCGTAGCGGCCGCTCATTTCTTTCAGAATGGAATCCACAGCCTTTACAATGTACAGCCAGTCCTGCCTGTGCTGCCGGATCCCTCGGGTTGTATCCAGTAACCCTCATTCCCTTATTCACTCAGCTTAGCTACGTTATCCTCTTTACTGCTTTCTAAACACATCAGACACATTTGTGCCTCAGGGCCTTTGCACTGACTGTTCCTGATGGCTGGAATGCTTTCCCCCTGAAGACCTGCCTGGCTCACTCTGCATTTCCCTCAAGTCCTTGCTCACATGTCTTCTTCTCCCTGAGGTTCACTGATCCTCATAAATCTAGACCCCTCCGTCTAAAAGTGTAGCTCTCTCTTGCACTCGTGGTGTCCCTTATCCCTTTTTTCTTTCTTTAGCCTGCATACTTCTCCCATCCCGTCATAGCATCCTCTATCTCAATTATTATATTTGTCTCTTATGGTTTGTATTCCCTTCTGGGAATGAGAATTCTGTCCGTTTTGTTCAGTGAGCATCTAGAGTAGTACCTGGTCCATATCAGAGGCTCAGTAGGTATTTGTCAAGTGACTTAATAGGTGAGTGAATGAAGTTCAGGGCACTGGGCTAGTGTTCACAGGCCAGAAAACCAGCACTCTAGTTTGACCTCTATTGTAGCAAAGTGGGTCCCCATGGTGAGGTTGAACACTCGCCTGACGCTGACCGTTACCCTCCTTAAATTTTGCACATGAGGTGCCTCGGTAACCCGCCCTCGTCCTGGACCTTTTGGAAGACCCTGAAATAGGATTATTTACTTGCTAAACGTTAGACTTAAAATTTAATTCCGTTCAATCATTAGCATTTCCCTTCTCAGAGCTGCAAAGGTCATTTCGTTATCTGGGAAACGTCCCAGGCTTCGAGAGTTCATATTCAAAAGGCTTGCCCAGTGGCCGTGGGCAGCAGGCATGTCGGTCATGCTTCCAGAAACCCTGTGCCGCACCTCTAGCTGGCAGTAACTCTTCTATATTCAGATCACAGCGTTGCTGTCTGCTCAGGATTTGATCCTGAATTCCCAGAAAGGCCCCCAGAAGAATTCTTCGTGTGACCTAGCACCTCAACCCTATCTAAAATGCTGCCAGATCTCTGCTTCTTAAAGAAATCCAAGGATAGAGGGAACATTCTAGGCTTTCATTCGTTTGCTGCCGTAGGGGCCATGCAGCGGAGACCTAGAACCTCAGTACCGAGAAAGCTTGCTCTTTCCCAAATGAAAGATTCTTCTGACCGCTTTAATGTGTGTGGGTTTTTTTTTTATCGTTTTGCTTTAAGTCACAGACTGAAATTGGCATTTAAAATGCCATAGTATTATAATTAATATTAATTATAATGGCAATAATCCGAGAGCTAGGAGGCGGTGTGGGAGGAAGTACAGTGGTCCCTCTTCAGGACACTCTTGTTAAAAGCAACCTGTCACATTCCTCCCCCGTGGCCGCAGTTCAATTTAACTGAACACTGAGCGGAAGCGGACATCTCTTAATGTGCAGAGCTCTGAACTCCTTTTTCAGCCTCAGTCTCTCATTAATCGGAAACCCAGGCAGTCAGAGAAAGCATCTTTCTCTACCTCTCTCCTGGCTCCACCTTCGACCAGGCCTGGAGTATTTCTGTCCTTAGCAAATGACAAGCCAGAGCTGGAGGCTCTGAGAGACCCCGTGGGCTGTTGATTTTTTTCAAGTGTCTTCGTGGAGAGGGTTCCACAAGGGGGAAAAAATCCATCAGGAACATGTGTTAGTGGATGCTTTTTATATCCTAAGATGGGAAAATGAGGAGGGCACTTGGGGATTGCAATTTACATTTGAATTATTTATTTATGTGTTAAACACAAGACTCCCTGGAAGGAGGGTTGCTCCCAATTCACTCTCTGGCCACCAGGGCCAAAAGGAAGCTAGCACAGTGGACCAGTCTTTTCTGCATTGCTGTCTGACTGCCTTTTCTTCCTGCAGACTGCCAAGCTAGTGGGTCTGTCTCCTGTCCGATCCCAGATTCCAATCTGATTCCTTGAGTTTCTTTTTTATTTTATTTTTAAAAAAATTTTTTTAATGTTTATTTATTTTTGAGACAGAGACAGAGCATGAACGGGGGAGGGGCAGAGAGAGAGGGAGACACAGAATCGGAAGCAGGCTCCAGGCTCTGAGCCATCAGCCCAGAGCCCGACGCGGGGCT